>NW_028297112.1:556559-733225 GCF_055798465.1 Pogonomyrmex barbatus | reverse complement strand
TAACATTTCTCCCGACGAAGTGCTCGCGTTAGTCCGGTGAAATCTGAGACTCGCGAAAAACTCGGGGGGAGGGGGGGAGGTTGTATTATTGGCTTAGTTTTCGAGATAGTTAGATGGACACGTGTGAAAGAACCGTGTTGATGAGAGAGAGTTACGCTCTGTCACGCGTTTTTATTCCGCTTTCCCTTTACCGGTGTAGCTTCTGCCGTTGTCGTTGTTTCGCTTGATTATGAACATTCGTATTTAATATATCATAAAATAATCCGATAAAATAACAACTGCTTGTCTATATATATAACGTGAATTGTGAGACTATGAAGGGTGAAAATTGGTTATAATTAAAATGAAACATTTAACGGAATAAAATTGAAAACGAAAGGAAACGTGGAGGAATTAATATAAAAAAGATAAAAAAAAGGAATACAATTTATGTGAGTTTTCAAATTTCTGAACAATCTGCTATTCGCAACGCTGCTATATTTCTTATACATCTTTCATTTTAGGATATACACGCGTAGGATATACATACATCCTCCGTTTCGATTTTCGATCGAGTTTCTACTCGATCCCATGGCTCGAGCTACGCGAAACGCTCCATTCGTCCACATCGATCTCGGGGGAGGGGGGGAGAGCTGTGGGCTGATATCGATCGGCCACGGCGTGGCGCACAGAAAATCGACGACAAAAGCGGCAACCTGTTCGCTCGACCTCGATCAATGGAAAATATAACGCGGTCCGTGGCGCGAGGATATCCCGTTCGGAAAATCCTTTTTAGAATCGCGTCCGTCCGCCATTGCTATGTATGACGACGCACAGACAGCTTGTCGGCATACCCATCTTGCATTATGCATTCCGTCATAATGCAACCCTCCGGGGGCAGGGAACGGAGGGGAAAGACAGGGTGGCGGCGTTCGGAAGGGTGCAAGCGCCAGATTCGCGAAGATTCCTTTTGCCTGTTTTGCGCAATGTCCTCGCATGCACCGCACGACGATTTCACGGCGGTGAATCCTGCGCGCGGCGCGTATATATCTGTTTAACACATAATCCTGGTTCCGTATACTTATATACCTATAATATATATACCTATTATATATACTTGGCATTGCGTTCACGTGCGATCGGAGAAACCGTTTCCACCTCGCTCGTTTTCCGATTATGAAATTATATCACGCCCCTTGAGGAATCGGCGCCACGCGATTAAAGGCAGAATCCCCGGAACTGCTGCTATTTGGGGAAGTGAATTCTATCGATCGTTTCTGCTTTTCATCGGATCGATCGCATCCACTTGTTTGGAATAATTTCAACTGTTACGGGGGAAGTGTCTTGAGAATCGCATACAATTTTTCTGGAATTTTGTGGGCGAAAAAGAGAGCGGGGATTAAAAGCGAGCAATCGTCGTTCCCGTATTGAGAAATTAATTAAGAGTAATTAATTAAGTTTTTTATTTCGTCGACTTGACAAAAGAAAATGTCGTGTCAAATAATGCGAAGGAACGATTATTACTTTTCACTAACCGAGTTTTCTCCATAAAATCTGAAGTAACACGATTCTCTTTCACGCGTTGTTAAATGCAGTTTCACGAGTCACCTTATTCGTTTCCTTTTATCTTGGCTTAAACAAGAACGCAAACGATGGTCCGTGCGGAGACTTAAATGATTCTCCCACGCTGTATTTAGACGGATAAGGGATCTCATCGGAGGAAAATGAGCGCCTCTCTCAAGAAAATGAAACATAATTCTGTCGAGTAAAAAAAAATAATGGAATAATAACGGAAAATCATCGCGCCTTTGATGAGAATTTTATTACATTACGAAAGAAACAGTTTTCTTGCTCGACGCTTCACACATTCGAGTTCTTTAACATCGTTTCTATTAAAATTAACCAATCACCACCATTTTTTATTTACTCGCGGTTTTATTTGCTGTTGCGATTAAATGATGCATTTTTGCATAGAATTAAAGAGTTTTTTTCTTTAGAAAAATTTAAAAAACAAGAAGATAGTGTTAAGAAAATTACATTAACGGTTTCAATCATAAGTAAAATTTTATTTATTGTCTATTAGCTTAATTCGTTATTAAATTTATATACCACTTGATAACTTTATTAAGATTTAAATAGAGACATGAGAAACTCGGAGAAAGTAGAGCAATTATGTATCTCTTTATTCGCGCTTAGTTAGTTTACGTGCGCAGCTATAAACTCGCTAACGTGCCGAAATTTAAGACAACGTTTAAGAAACTTTTGGAGCAGTAGAGTAACTTGGAGCATCTATTATTATGCGAGAACAATACCAACAACACGATTCATCAACGGATTTTAAAAGTTGTAATGTTTGCAAGAATTATGAAAGAATTTGCAAAACCATAGATAGACTAGGTGGGTGACCCGGACACAAAAATGCGAGTTTTGCAATCGCGATACATATTTTTCCAGTGTCAAATATTCAAAATAAAAGAAACCCACGCGAATTTTTTTTATAAAGAGAGATTGTATATTGTAGATGTCATTTTATTTAATTAAATTAAATTGCACGCACGTGCCGATTTACGGCACGACCTGTTGCAACTCGTACTTGCGATTTCGTAATCTGAAATCTTTCAAAATATTGTCACGTTATGCGAGCTCAATTTTATTGATTTGTATTCTCTGTTGTGTATACTTCTACTTTTAAAAGCAGATTTGTCATCGCGCTCGGCTATATTTTTCCCCGACACGATCAGGAATCGCCGAAGCCAAACCGAAATGAAGCTGCGTAAAACGGCGAATACGCAAATATTGCGTTACACGGAAAAATACCCCGCGGAGATGCGTTAAAGCCGAAACAGGGAAAAAAAAAAAAAGAAAAAAAAAGATATTTCCCGCGACAGCCACACGATCCCACGGCGGCATCTCGCTTTAAACCGATACGAACCTGCGCTCGTGGAAACTGCGAAACGGAATCAATGGAGACCGCGTTGTGCGAAACGTCATGCGAAATTCTCAAAACGGAAGCTCGATTCCACACAACGAGGAAAACAACCGACCGCAAACATTGAAATTTCGACCGTTTCCCATTCGTAGACGTGCTTTTTCAGCGATTAGAAATAAAACTGTGCGCGAGCCTGCAAAAATTTCGCGAAAAAAACATGCGAACCATATTTGTCTGATACTTGATGATGAACACTCATGTTCTACATAGTTTCAACCATTATTGTACGATAAACTCTCCTCGTGGGCGCGCGATATATATACATCGAGGTAAGTCAGTAAAACTTTGAATGCACCGGGTGTATAGAAATTATTTCTCTCAACAGTCGCGAACAGCAGTCAGGACTTCGAGGACTCTCATCAACGACGACGTTATTACCATCATTTACGGAATAATACTCGATATATCGCGGCGACATGTGCGGGATCCGGGAACTCTTGCTGAATTTAACAAGATACATAGACTCCCGGTATGATATTGTCTTTCGGAAAATAACGGAAGAGAGACAAAGAGAAAAGGGAAGCGTGCACGTGTGTACACGCGAGCCGAGGATCTCCGGCTCGCGGGCGAGCTCGCGTGGAATAACTGAAAGAGCGATTCTGTGGCAGAGCCACGGTGTGTGTAACGTATGTAACGTATGTAACGCAATATGCGCGGTGTCGTCTGTGCCGGGCCATTTGTCCGGGCACGAGCGCGCCCCGCGCGGTGTGGCGAGCTCGACGCATTCGACGCGAGTCGCGCTATCAAAAGAGCGCGGACGGAGCTCTGCACCGGCGTTGATAACGCTCGCCGCCGCCGTTCATATTTTACGCCGCGCTCATCAATAATTCATGCCGTGAATAATGCGCCACTGTTTCGCGTTACTTTATACCCAGCTCTCCTCTCTCTCTCTCTCTCTCTCTGTCACTCTTCCTTCCTTCCTTCTCCGTCTCTCGTCCAGCATGGGTGCGAGAGTACCCCGAGTGTCTTGGGGAGGGGGGAGAGGGAGGGGGAGGGCGAAAGGTCGTGTGTCTCTTGGTACTTGTGCACCGTATCCGTTCGGGATATTCTTTATTTTTCAAAACGGTTTTTATCCACCGAAACAGGGAGACCGCGCTTCGGGAGTCCCGCTCCCAAGCAAGAAGCTGTAGAGCTCTGTGTGTGGTCAACTTTTTTACTTCGACTCATTCTCAAGGGAGATTTCCTCGGGAAACGGAAAATGAAGTCGGAGCGATGGAGGAAGGCGTATCGTATTCATCTTTAGCTTCTGATAAACCCTTTACTACCCTTCGTTCGCTCTTTTAACTCTCATTTTTCTCGAAAACAAATTTACAATGATAAAATACATAATATTAAAGTGATATTCCGAAAATGTTTATAGAATATTAATTTAGTTTATTTTAGTTTCATATTAGCTCAGTTTGGAATGACAATTGTATAATATAGGCCACGCGAAAATGTTTTCATCCTTGAAAAATTAATTTCATTCAAAGTAGTTTTCAGGTATTATCCAATTTGTTAAAAAGATATGTTTCACAATTTTTTACGTTTAATATAATTTGTCAATTTAATTGTCTTCACATTATTAACCACCTTTTACGTACAGACGAATTTAATAATTACGGCGATTTAAAAAAAATTTAAATCTCTTTCACCGAAGCATCCGCTTATTTTTACATACATCTACCACTTTTCGTATCTTTATATTGTCGAAAGAGAAACAATTGGGGAAAAAAAAAAAAAAAAAAAAAAAACACATTGTGTGTCATTGTTATTACTACTTAGGTATTTCCCCGTCCTAGCGGAAACGCAGTCCCTTCGCAAAGACAATATTCATTCCGGCACATTTCACCCTCCTGTTCTCTCGCATGAGCCGTGCATGCACGCGGTTTGCTTTAACCTTTGCAATAACGCTCACTTCTGGTCATGTCATCGTTTCCGTACCGTGAAAAATGGCGGTACCGTATTTTACCTTAACTGCATTCTCCCGTTTTCCGGAACGATCACGTTTCTCGGGACATTTCTTTCGGTTCACTTTGTAAAAATGGAGACACGTATGTAAACTCCTTTGTCCTTGTTTCTCTCCTTCTCTCTAAAACCGTAAATATTTCGTGCTCCGTTTATAATATTGGTCCTACATAATCTTACGTTAGTCTCCAAATTCACTTTTCACAAAAAAAAAAGGCATGTTAAATTGACACTGCGATGTATTCAAGTTTATTACCGCGTGTACCTTTCGATGTTGATTAAAGCTCTCATCGCGCTTACTTTGTGAGTGGCTATTATTGTGGGAATAGCACAATTTTGACAGTTTATATGTTTGTAATACATGCAATACATGTAATACATGTAATACATGTTATATACGTAATTCTATCTTCGTGGATAAAGAAAGTTATAAGTTAGGAGAAGATGTCTTATTTTGTATTTTCTTAAGGGTATTTTACGACCGATTAAATATTGAAGATGTATGATAATGTAAGTAATTTTTTCACGACAGCTTCTTCACGACAATTGCATAACTAAAATAGGCAATATATATATATATATATATATATCTAGTTGCAATACAAATTAATAATAGAATTTATTTTAGATTTGATTGAAAAATATGTGATATAAGAAAATAAATAGCGCGAAATGCGCATCTGCAGTGTTTAGAAAATTTTAAGGTATATTATTAGATATAGATATACATAATTGCAATAATTATAAAAACATTGAATTTTTTTTATTTCATATTTGAATTTTTTCTGATAAAAAATGTTTATTTAAATAAGATCTAATTCGAATTTCGACTCGAATTTCATTAAAATCTTTCAGGAGTATACTTCTAAAATATCAATCTTTCGAAAAATGTAAAAAAAGATTAGTTTTTTTAAAAATGTTACTGTAGCACATTCCTTTAAATTTTAAAGACATATTCCAGTTTTGTCATTAACATTCTTTTCTCAATAAAATTGTCTAGTGTAATTTCAACCAACTAAATGTTGAATTAATATTCGCTATTTCTACAAAGAATTATTAATTATTTTTAACAATAAATACTTTCGCCCTCACTTTACTCTTCTTTAATTTTTTAATAATAATAAAGAATATACATCTATAAAATATCTTTAAAATATCACAGGTTTCTAAAAATAAATGTATTTCCTTTCGCATCGAGACATTTCCTACAGAATATCAATGAGAACAATTTCTAGTAACATATTCGTCATCTGCTACTCCATGGGACTGATTTAAATTTTCAGATCGATGAATAATGGATTTATGATTTATCCGCTTGTTACGTAATGCAAAAGAAATGTACTTATCCTATCGTGCCGTATCATTCCCATTTATCTCTCATTCCATGCTTTGAATTTTTTGAGATAGTTCCAACAAGATAATGTAAGAAATAAAACTTATCTGTCATGTTAAATTTATAAGAGGAGAACTATCTTAGAACGCTAATTATAATAGATTGTTTCTCAATCTACAATATATTTTTATTTCATGATCACTGCTATTTTTACGTTACTCGTTTCGTAAACATGTTAATTATTAACATTCAAATAAAACTGAAATTTAAAAATTTAAACTTACACTTTATTTCGTGCATCTTAAAAGTTGTAAAATTAATTTCGCATTTTGTATTTGAAATAAAAAGTCATATTATGTTTTTTTTTTTTTTTTTAATTCTTTCGATTCTACAATATTTTATAATGATAAATTTTAATAATATGTTGAAAAAAGCAATTGTTTTTTGCCCATCAAATACGTAAATTTTTAGCAACGAGCTTATCGACCAAAAATCCGGGGGCTCGAGGATAGTTGCTTAACTTCACCTGATCGCTTCTCGCATACTCTATCCTCTTTATGTTTCTCTAAAACCTCTCAAGCTGTCTTCGTGGAAGACGTTTCCGGAAATCCTTACTGCGATGTCTGGTTCGCGTATTGGTCCGCAGAGAGAGAGAGAGAGAGAGAGACAGAGAGAGACAGAGAGAGAGAGAGAGAGAAAGAGAGAGAGGGGGGGAGGGGTGAGCTCGGCTCCTCGATACGACAACTCGATGTTCCGTGTCAAATTAGCGAAAAAATAGTGGCATTTTGTCCCGCGGGAGAAACCGCTTCGCGCAACACGCTGCAATCGTGTAAGGGACGGTGGGATTTAAAAGATATCCTGCAGCGTCTCCCGGCTCCCCGTAATTCAAGTTCATATATTGGACGATTCCCTGTCGTAGATCAATGCGACGGATTCCCTGCGGGGGATGTATCCTTGCCAACTTGTTCCGCAACACCCCCGGATACGGATCGTACGAAAAAATTAGATCGCGAAAGTTTCCTCGGCCAATCGGATGAACGTAATTTAATATCATTTTTTTTAATTTGCGACGTTAAAATTATTATTATTATTATTATTATTATTATCATCTTTGTTTTATTAAGTCTTATTAATTTTTCAAACAACAATTCCTTAATTTGACTAGCTTGCAATCAAAAGAGAGATAATGCGAGATAACAATATTTCAATGTGATCCATTTCCTCCTTTCTCTTTGCCTATTTACTGTGCGATTGTTGGTGCAACTTGCTTGGCGATTGTCTACAAGAAATTTTTATGAAAATAATTTTCGAATTTGTATATTAGCGCATGTTTCTATGGCATTTCAAAAATATATGTTATAACTTATTTTGTACTTTTCTTAAGTTAAAATTTTTACTTTTTTACGAGCAAGTTTTTTTATCTGAATCAAAAGAAATTATACCTTGCCGAATCGTTATCCTCAAAAGAACGGAGAAAGCGGATGCAAGATGGCAGAGGAAAATTTTATTTGTCAGGCTAATTGCGACAGAATTAGATTGATATCTACCTTAATGCGTAGCATTTAGAGGATTAGCTTTGATCTTTGTTCTGTATTATGTAATCATAAACCCATTGCGTAAATTTCGCATTTTTGCATTCAAAGCAAGTATATAACCGGTGCAAGTGTGTGGATCCGAATCGATTTGCAAAGAGGACTTTAAAACATTGAAAAGATTCGTCTTTGTTATCCGATCGGTAGGAAAATATCAACTCGCTATTGAGAACGAGAGAGAGAGAGAGAGAGAGAGAGAGAGAGAGAAGTGCAGACTGAAACACACACGCATGTGTGACACGCAGTGTCCCAAAAGGGGAAAATTTCATATCGCTTGCTATGCTTCGCTTGAGAATATATCGTCGTTTGGTAAGAAGCGCATTTCGACTTCGCTTCTTCCCTAACTCGATATATCGAGAAGCGCGAGACGTTATTTCGAATTTTAAGAACTCACCGATCGGTCTGGTTGAGGGAATGCTGAAAAATCGAAAGAAGAGATGAGGAGAGGAGGAGGAGAGGGAGATACAAAAACGGGATGTCATAAATGAGATGAGTATAGTATATAATTTATTGAGGATCGTAAACATAAGTATGATCATTAATTTATTTCGTACTTAATCAGTTTAGATAGCTTTAACATTTTTTTCTATCACACTTTTATATTTTTTGCTCATTTATTATATCATTATTTAATTCTCTTGTGTTGTTATATATTGTCATCTATAATCTAATGTCTAATAAATTAATGATGGTTAAAGATGGTTACGTATCTATATTCTGTGTACTAGAATGTTTTTGGAACTCAATTTTTCAAACGCTCATTTTATAAAAAAATTAATTATGTCAAAATATGCAAAAGAAATGTTCTAAGAATTGTACTATTCGCTAGAAGACACCTTCTAGTATTTATATTTCCAAAGTTTTATTTTTAGCTTAAGAAATGCAGTCTGAACACAAAGTGACATGTTTGTATCGGCAACTTTTTTAAAATAATGTTCAGTTAACAAAAGAGAGTTAGCACAAAATAAAGATTAATATAGATAAAATAAGATACAAGAAACGAGAGAGATGTCAAAAAATTTCAGTCTGAAATCTCAATTCAGACGATTTAGATTAGATTTATAAGGCACTTGCGCGCTCTAGAAAAAAAAAAATAATTTTACAAATATCTCAAAAAATCTTACAGCAGATTGTTTTTGAGCTTTTCCGATTCGTTTGCAAATGTATTCCAGAGGTAAGAAGCACTTGATTTTGCCTGTGTACCAAAGCAACTCGTCGCTAACAAGGAAGGTATCGAAAACCGCGAAGACCTCATCAGCATCTTCGACGTAGAAAGAAAATCACAACGAGAATAGAAAACAACGAAAGGAAGCGATACGAAAAGTGCGCGGTTCTTGGGAGGACAGGAGAAAGGATTACAGGCAAAAGAAGATAATGACAGAACTCTGGCAGACAGAAAAATACATGGAAATAACGATTGGATCGAGTGAATATACGTTATTGGAAGAAAAATCTTATTGGAATATAGCTCTGACATGGCGACGTTGCATCCAAATTAAGATTGCTTCGTTAAATAAGAATTAATTAAATTTAATTGTGAAACTCGTTCGAGTGGTTACTTATCTTTAAATTTATTATATTAAAGTTTATCAAAATTATCATTATTATTATTAGGCATTTCGATGTTAATAAATATAATATTTCACTGACTGCTGACACATTCAATATTGTCAATTTAAATAGAATGAAAAATATTTACTTGTCTAATTAAAAATATAAACTTTTTTCCATACATAGTAAGTATACAATAATGTAATAATAAATTTCGATATTATTACGATATTATTATTTCGATATTATTCGATATTATTATCGTTATGACGACATTTACGAATGCTATAATATTTTGATCGTTTATTAATTAATTTGCAGAAGCACGTTTTTATTTTTAAGCAATTCCATATTGGAGATGCATCCAATGAAATTTACAGTTGCAGTTTCTACGCACGATCGAGTTTTATAACCCCTATTGCCATCTTTCGTTTCTTCTGAAACCTCTTTTCTCTTTCTATTTTTCCTTTAAAAGTTGTACGCAGAGAAATCTCTTTAATGCTTTGCCTCGTCTTTGCTGCGCCGGTTACGTCTTTACGGTTATTTTTCTTTATGAGCGATCAAAGTAAATCGTGGATGGCGAAGCAGCAAGAAAGAGAGAAAGAGAGGAATTAAAGAAGGTGGCGACTAGGGGAAAAAAGAAGGATAAAACAAAGTAAAGGAAGAGGTTGAGGAAAAACGGGAATGATGAGTGAAAAAGAGCGAGAGACATAAAAAGCGAGCGCGGAAAAGCGGATTCGAAAGATGCGGAAAACGGCAAATGAGAGGAAAAAATAAAAGGAAAAGGTCGAGGAAAGGGTAGAGTTGTGAAAGATGTGACTGAGGACGTTAAGGAAAAAGAAAAAAAAATGAAAGAGGATCAAAAGATAAAGGAAAACCAAACTCGAAAACGAGCGAAAGAGAGAAAAACGAGTGACACGCAGGAACGTAAAGAAAGCGCGAATATAAAAAAAAAAAAAAAAACAGAAACAGAAATAGTCGAATGTTCAGCTCGATAACAAAAAAAGGAATATTGGAGGATCGCGAGAAACATGTTGCAATATAAAGTGAGGAAAAAAAGAAAATTGGAAAGAGGAAACGAGCAAGATCGCTACTATTCGTGAAAACGTACGTAAGGGCAAGAATTTCGAATGGCGCGAGGAATCCTCATGGAAACGAAATCGAAGACGTAAGATAGAAAAAGAAAAAGGAAGAAAGAAAGAAGTGTAAAGGGCAGAGGCGAAGGACAGAGAGAGGAGAGTAACGCGAGATTCGGTCAGACGACAGCCTCGACGATATATATATATCCAGAGACCCAAAAATTCGCGAGTGATAAAGATTCGTAGCAAAGACGGTGTTTGGGAACAGAATTTAGAAGCCACTATATTTACACTCGATCAAAGAGTGTATCGGACCTTTCTTTCGTCGCGTCCCACCGTTGAATTACGCGGAATAAGTATGGTATGAAATATATACGTATATATGGGAAAACCGAGGGGACATCGCGCGACTTCCGATTGCCTTCTCCGGCTGCCATCTAATCTCCGAACCTACTCTGATTCGAGTAGTCCTCTACGAGGACATTCCCGTGAGACGCACGTAAGCATCCGTCCGCAATTGCTTACTCGACGTGAGCTTAGCCTGTTAATCGAACACACACACACACACACACACACACACACACACACACACACACACACACACACACACACACACACACACACGTCCGATAAAATCAACTCGCCAAATGTATCGGTTAAGTACCAGGGTAAGTATCGCTAAGCATCGATAGAGTAGCGTAAGTTTGCCCTAAGTTTGCGATATTACTCCCTTTCAGCTTGTCTAAAAAGTTTGATGATGATAAAGTCTAAAATTTTACTCTTCAATATGTCATATACAACTGTGGAAAAGAGATATCGGACGTGGATTTCTTATCCCTTCCTTCTTATCTCGTTACCCGTGAAAAACACCACTGTGGTTTTAGTTTTCCAGCAATTTCACAACAATAGCTAAATATAAATTCTAAAATTTTACCCTTTTTAATCATCTACAAATGCATATATGTGTTTATATTGTGTAAGTTGTAGCTGCATATGAATATCTTTTTATTTTTGTACTTATTCTATTCCATATTTTTTATATTCATATATCCATATTTTGTAAAATATTTTTTGTATAATATCATCGTATACTTTTAACTATATATATACTTTTAATATTTTATTGTAATTTAAAATTAAAAATAAACATAAAAATTAAACATCGTCTAATCGTTTACAGTTAAAATTTGTGCGATAAAATGATAATGATGAATATAAAATGTAATGAGATGATAGATGAACTATTTTCTATTTTTGCATTTTACTAACAATAAATTCATAAACTGTTCTATTATTTTAATTTTTTTTACTTAGACAATAAAGTCGATTTGCGTAATAAGATTTAATGTGCACTTTGACTGATACTGTCATTTTCTAATGATCCGTAAATTAATATAAAACGCAATTCAAATGCGATAAGAAAAATATGATTTTATAATAATATCGGATAAAAAAGTATGTAAAATTAAACACTGCTCCGAAATGATCAGATAATTGAACAGTTCGAATATCAAATCTTTGAATGAAAGATATGTTTGAACAGTTTCAATCGTTTAAATTCACTTCAAATTAATATGACATACGCGCATACAGATATCAAATGAAAGACACGATCCTATTGTAAAATTGATCATAGATATGTGCGGAATTTTTCTTTCATCTAGATGTATCTGCAATCAATCTCATGATAAAACCATGTCTCGCCTTTGATATTTCTACATACGCGTGGAATTAAGAAAAGAAAAAAAAAAAAAACTGCTCTTTATTTCCAATGCATACTATGCAATGTTTTCATATTCTTTATAATGTGCAAACTGCACTCAAATTTCAAACATAATAAATTGATATTATAGCCCGATCACTGCATAAATTCGAACTTAACGCTCATTCTTTTAGCTTCAAGCTTAGTCGAGCAGATCGAACAGATAATATATATTTGAATTTTCTATTCCTATAATATAAAAGTTTCACTTTTGTGAGACAAATATAAAATTACTATAATTTTTGTAGACGAAATGCAAAATTACAGAATTTGTTGAAAATTTACAAATCAACGTGCTTATTTGGAAAATTGGAAAGATTGGACGCTCGAAAGGGAAAAAAGACTACGCAAAATATAAAATACACAACTGTGGGAATTGCTGGGAGAACAGCCGGCATTCTGCTCTCCTTAACTGGCTATACATAACTTATGTTTGCGGCGTTATATCTCTCAAGCGGGCGTTCCGGGTTTGGTGGTACATCGTATAATTTCATCTTGCGTGCCGACGTGTTGGGGAAGAAACACGTGTAGGCGAGCGCTTAGACGCGGCGGGAATCTGACGTAAAATGAATGTAAGAGTACAGGAGAGATTTCCGCACGAGTTCCGCTGCACACATAAATTCTCTCTTTTTCAAAATTATTAATAAATACGTATTTTGATCATATTACACAAAAACAGTTGTACAAAATAAATAATTCGATGTAGAGATAACGTAATTCAATTGTTTAGCGCGAAAGTGTAACGCCTAGTTTCTAAGAATTTAGAAAAAGATAAAGAGCAAGTTAAATATAGATTAAAGTAAATCTATGTTGGTGGAAATGAGCAGAAGTCGCATAGCAAAGTATGGAAAGAGATCGGTTGCTAACATTTAATTTCAATACGTAACGTCTTGAACAATGTTGTGGTCTTTTTCAATGTGTGGAGGAGATTTGTATGAATAAGCGCGAAACGATTGAAAATTATATTCGAAATACGAGGGATGCCGCTCCCCCCCTCCTGGGGAAAACAGAGGAGTTTGTTTTCCATCGAATTTCCGCTGTCGAGACTGATTCCTCGGTGGGCCACGTTTCGTCCGACCGGACATCCTTGAAAAGGAAACGAACGTTCACGTAATTTCAATGACCATTCGTCGCGCTCGATCGCTAATTTTAGTTGCGCAAGAAATTTCTTCGTCTCTCGGGCACACCTTGACACATTGCTCACGTGCTCAAAAGGAAAGGGGAACAGGAGAAAATTTCTCGAAGAAATTAAGCCCAAGTAAATTTTAAATCGAGAATTTTGTAATTGATAAATCACAGCTCGTTCGAAATCATTTTGAGAAAAAAGAAACGTCTTAAATTCTGTCGTGATACGCGATCTATCTAAATATTTACATAAATCAAGATAGAAATTGTGTAATCTTTAAAATGTTATTCTTGCAATCGTTAGTAACTACTCGCAAAGCGTTGATAAATATCAGATCTTTCATAATTATTCAAAATTTGTGGAGAAGGTATGTTCAAACGTTATAAATCAATAAACATTGATATAAACAATATAGTTATAATAAATGTTTTTTATGCTGTATAATGATGTACGTTAACAAATTTCAACAAATAATTATTTTCAAACATGTTTAATACACATTTATCAGTATGATATATGCCCAATAAACATGGATTGGTATAAGAAACATATATAAAAACTCATATGATGAAAGATCCATATGGAATCATGATGATAGAAACTTTCTCAAAAAGATAAAGAATAGTGTCAAATTTACACTACTTGCTCCTTGTTTTTATTCCAATACAAAAAAAAATTATTTTATTAAGAAATTTCCAAATCAGAGAATAAACCATTTTAGCATTTGTACAAAAGATCAAAAGGTGGCGCCAATTTGTGATTTTAGTAAAAAAAAATTATTATAAACTTGTATTTATATATGTGAAAAATAAGAAGAAAAATCTTATAAAAAAATTAAAAGATTTTATCCATCCAAAACTAATATACACTCGTAGTTATAAGTAAAAAAATTTAATACAAAGAATATATTTGTTTATAGAGTATACTTCATTATATTTGTGTTTATATAAAAAAATCTTATTTATAAAATAATATTTTGAATAACATTGAAATTAAATTGTATAAAAGATTTAAAAAACTAATGCCACTTGAAATTGTCAATGAAATCTAATGTATTATTACGCTGAAACTATAAAAAAATCTGATGTGTTGAGTGATATAATTGTAACAATACTTCATTAAATTATTATTTTTTTATATTCCTTGTACGCACATACGCATGCACACGTATGCAACGTGAAATAAATATTACTAACGCGTCCCATACATAACGCAAATGCGTTTAAACACATGCAACGCAGAATATATACCAATGTCATAGCATATATATATATATATATATATATATATATATATATTCTGTAAATATATATATATATATTCTGTAAATATATATATATATATATATTCTGTAAATTACGTGCTCACACACACACACACACACACACACACACACACACACGCGCGCGCGCGCGCGCTCATATGACATATACATTGACAGACAGGATGATGGATAAGAGAAAGAGAGACAGAGACATATCTCTTGATTAAAGAAAGCTACTCCTTGGTATCAGAATTCAGAAAATCATCATTGGACCCTTGTTCGATGACGATGTGGATATTTCGTAAATTTTACATATTTGGACTTTGCATTGCGATATCTCTGTTTGTATAACTTGGTACAACTATCACTCTTACTATATAATTTGATTCTCAGCCGCATCGATTGAACCTATTAGATTAGAACTCAATCGATTCGATCGTTGCTGAGATTCGGGAATCTAGGCCAGGTTCATCTCGCGTATAAATAAATAAATAGCCATAGACGTTTCGTTGTTCCACACGAATTTCGCTGCAGCAATGAAATACGATCTCAGAACATGTTAGAATGAGATTCCTGTACTATCCATATTAATTAGATAAACGTATATAATTAATGAATATATATATATATATATATATATATATATATATATATAAAATGATATAAGGTGTAAACGTGTCCATCGTAATACGTTTTTCCACTGTATAGTGTATATAATTTTATAAATATTATTTATACCACGTTTCTTATATCATTTATTGGATAATTAAGATATATTCATTGGTTGGCATTTTTTCCATCGTGATCGATGTTAATCTTTTTTATCGCCGAGCGACTGTTAACTCTTTCATGCAAATACCATTTATATCCATTGAAATTCGATAAACATAATTTTCTCGACGCGAACGATCGGAATGGCGCATAAAATAGTCGTGATAAAACATCGTGGTACATTAAACCTGTAACGAAATATCACCGGACAATCAATGCGATCGGTGCGACGGCAATTAACTTTTACGTATTGATACAGGTTCGCGGTGCTTATTTTAACAAATATTCCTCGGGCGGTCGCTTTTGCACCTATGCAGATTCATTTGAAATCGCGTCGAGGAAAAAAAGGTGAGAGGAGACCACGGTAAAGCAAAATGATGAGAGATAATCGATTCGCCGATCGGCGGAGATATAAAATAAATTGTGTAAATATTAGCTCCCGCAAGTGGTTATGGAAAATATTTTTAATCGTCTCGAGAAACGAAGAAAAACGAAGTCGGCCGGCCATCGAACATTTCGTTCTGCGAATATTGATATTCTTCGCTTTCACCATCCTAGGAAAACACTCGTACACATTTGTTGAGAAAATATAGCAATCGCGAAATTGTTAATACCGTGTAGTACTGTCGAACTTGTGAACATTACATTAGGTGAAAAAGTATTTCCAATTTTACTGTATAAAAACGTTAAGTTTTTTGCACGTATGTATGTCAGTCAGACATCAGGGAGACAAAGAAAGAATAGAAAGAGAAATGCACAATAAATTATTATTGAATATTAACAAGCATATGAAATCAACTTGAAAATTTAATAAATTGTTTGAAAAGTATCTTTTAATGACAATATTATGAAATCAATAATCAACAATGAAGAAAACATGATCAATGAAAAATATAAATAAGCATGAAAGTATAAAAGTGCAATTTCTAGTGAAAAACTGTTGCAAGATTTTCATTCACGTTGTTTGTTGTTTTTTTGTTGTTTGTTTCATTCATGTTGTACATTTGTACATGTATACCTACCTACCTACATACATATATACATACGTACATACACATATAGATTATATACATAAACGTATGTGTGCCTATATGCCTGTGATGTACGCTCATGTATGTACTTTTGTGTGTGTGTGTGTGTGTGTGTGTGTGTGTGTGTTATACATGATATATATATATATATATATATATATATATATATATATATTTGCGCATGTAGATGTTATCGCTTTTGATTAATTTAATTTGACTCGGTAGCAATATTTATGCATCAAAACTCGATTATATTGATCTGAACTTGTTTTAAACGAGATATGACTTGTCGATGTAATGAATCGTGTGAATCCATTTAAATTCGTCAGTTCGTTTGAATTCAAATAAATAGGCGAACACAATAATATCGCAAATTAATATTAATCGTTCATCCGCGACCGTCGTTTAAGCCTTTCTGCATGGATTTGTTACACGCGATGATTTTATTTATGATTGAATTCATGATATAATAACAGATTATAAAAGAACATCGCATTCATCAAAAGCGTAAATAACGTAAAAAGTAAAATGAAAAGAATTATCAAATATTTATTTTGAAAACGAAATATTCATTTTTCTGATACAAATCGTGTAATCCTGTGTAATCTCTTTGAAAATAAAAATTAAATATATATAAATTCGATATTCTTCGATAATCTGACTTAGATTATCAAAATTGGTAAATCAAATTACTTCATTTTCTTCGTCGTTTCTTGAAATTTCTCTTGTTGAAATGCAATCCTGATACCGAGCGATATTCTCTCGTGAGTTTACGTCATTAAAGTCTCGCTCATTAATTAACAACAGCCAAATTTACGACTCTACTCCCGTTCGCGATTGGACGAGTCTGCTTTCCTGGAGGGAGGGGGAAGGGGAGGGGGGAGGAGGAGGAAGAGGAGGAGGGTCACGGCAGTAGCGGGGCAGTAGTGGCATTCACGGGAGAGCAATCGCGTGAGGGTAACGTGAGCAAGGCGATGGCGAAGAGAGAAGAGAAGTGTAGAAACGTTTGAAGAAGGATCGGAGCCCATCGGAGTGATAGTGTTGGCGGCGATAGTCCGGAATCCCCGTGGGAGACGTCGAATAACACGTTACGTGCTCACGACTCCTTATACCCGGGGAACACCCTCCTCTTGACCCTTCCACGAGCAAACCGTTCTATCTACTCTCGCTCGACGTTTCTCCGCGCGTTTATACGACGGCCAGTCGATGGTCGGTCGTGGACATTTCTACTTCCACTTCTCACGCTTCTGTCGCTTCCGGTGACAATTATTATATTTCCGCAAACCGGTGATTAGGATAACTCAACTATCCATCACGGATGATCGGTTAATTTTATATTGTCCTCCTAAAAGTATCTTTACGGCGGCTTTTGCTATTTCGCAAGATTATTATTTTGAACACTTTTATTTTTATATTTTACTTCTTTTGGTATATCTATATTTTTGGTATAACGGACACACACACACACACACGCGCGCATTAACAGTATTCAATTTCTTTTCTTCTGTCTATATCTTTTGTCCCTAGTCTCTGTCTTTAATAAAATTTTAATATCTTTTGATAACTTAGATTAAAAATGATCTTAAGATAATTTGATTGATGATCATTAATGAGTCGATTGATTAAATAATTTAAATATACCAAATGTTTTAATAAACAAATTATAACTTAGAACACATTAATGAATAAAATCAGATAAGAAGAGACATAGCATCGGACATGTAATCGATGTAATGGACAATGTAACGGAGAATTAATTATAACAACAAATAAAGAAAAAGTACGCCAGTCATCGGGCCCCGTGGGGAATTGAAAACGTGTTTGATCGAAGAGATATTCCGTAGAATATAAAGGGCCCGATGGCAAACAACAAAAAGCGACAATCACAACGACCCACATGTAACAATATAACGTTTTTACTCCCTTTTGGAGTGTAACCGGGTAACGGTTAACACACGCTTACAGATCGTTCTACACTCCCTGTTTCTCGTCTACGATTCCCGTTCTCTATCAGATTTTTCATTCGCGTCACGTGCACGCTATCCAGGTTGAAAAGTTTTATCCGCGCTTTTAGCGACGATCGCGGACAGATTTAAAGGCGGCAGCGGCGGCGAACATGGTGACGAGGTATTTTCAATTCGGACGACTTCACATTCGGAGTCTGGCGTTGCATCGCATCGCGCCGCGCCGCGCCGCGCCGCTTGGACGGACAAAGGGTCCAGGAACAGTTGATTGGTTGTTCCGTCTTTCTTGTCAGAATCGCGATACCGCGTGACAGATCCGACCAACCAATCTGTTTCCAAATGTACAGCGCAACGCAACGGTTTCCAACATGTTTTCCACATTGCAAAAGCGCGGGGCGCAATACGGTGGAGTTTAAAGGCATTCGTTTGCTCTTGGTTTTTTTTTTCTTCGTCTGTCTCTTTCTGTCCTGTCCGTTCTCTTTGTTCTGTGCCGCCTTTATATTTTCTTTTCGCACTCTCTCTCTCTCTCTCTCTCTCTCTCTCTCTCTCTCTCTCTCTCTCTCTCTCTCACCTTTTATTCAGATTTTCCTACTCCTACTTTGCCCTCGGCAACAGCTCATTTTATTATCACCACGTTAAAAAGCGTTTTGCCCACGTAAGCTTATATAATTGGACGACAGGAGATTCGCGCAGCCAGATTAAATTTTAATCCCACCCCCATCGGTGGATTTCCAAAATTCCATCGTATCGTGGCCACCATTATTTTATTCTTGCATACAAAATCTTTGGTGAGATTATACTTAAAAATATATTTTACGTTTTCGCCCGTGTTGAATACTAAACCGCGCAAGCCTCGTTATCACCAACGCGTGAGAAAAATCATTTTCAAAAGTGTAACACACACACACACACACACACACACACACACACACACACACACACACACACACACACACAGAAAAGAATTTTCGCATTTACAAGTATTATACTCTCGTATATGAAAAACTTACGAGTTTCATATGTTTTAAGTGAAATGTCTGTCATTTTATCAGAATAGGTAAAATCTCTCAAAAGTATGTCATTCTAAAATAGATTCTGCTTTGTACTCCTACTCTCGAGCATTAATTCCTTTTTTTCATAGCGACACACTCCAAATCACGTTGTATCGATCGCTCTCGTCCCGTTTTACATTTATTTGCCCGTATCAAACATCGCTCGTGAAATCAAAACGTCGAAAAAGACTATTGCTGTAAATGACACTCGGAAATTAACCAAGCGCAGTCCCATTCTATTGCTCGTTAAATTAGCAACTTCAATAAATATCGCAGCTAACGGATTCTCTCTTGCCTCGCCGCTTCAAATAATATCTCTGCCTCATCTGCTATCAAATAATAAAAGCGATTGCTCTTCGAGAGTCATAAATTAATTCTCGTATGAATCACTGTGCATTCATTCACAGACGATTGCGGAAGCGCAACGATAATTTAAACATTTTATAAACTTCTGTCACGATAATACGTATATCAAGAATGCTTTGATTATATTGCAATGTTGCGAAATAATATAAAGTCAAGTTCATAATTTGTAGGAGATGAAAAAATAAACGGAACCAATTAGACTCGAACAAAGAATCCTTCATCATTTACACGATACTTGTTTGACAACTCCTCTTCTTCTGATTATTTATATTGCCAATATTCTGCTAATATTTAATTAAACTTTCTTTCTTTCAATTCGGCTATCCTGACATCACATTATTCAAATTAAGAGATTTTTAATCTCACCTTTTCGCTCTGATGTATTAGGTAAATTTCCACACTATTAATCACTATTAATCACATCACTCTGGTACATCGGTTAGATCTCCTCCAACGACATAACATAGGCTGAACTTCATTTCTGAAAATAGAATATAAGAAACGGAAAAATTAGCACAATCGATAAAGCTCGAACGAGATCCTTCGTTTTTTACACCCGTTATTTAGTCTGCATGACCGTGACGGTTTCTCTCCCATAACTATTTATATCCTCATCACCTATTAATATATCTAATTGATTTTTTATAGTTTTTTATTTCTTACAGATAATAACAATAGTGAAAGGTCAAGGCCGATTGCTGAACGTGCAATCGAGAATGTTCATGATTAATCTTTATGATTAAAGAATAAGAAATAAAAGTTAAAAAATGATAAATCGAAAGTTTCGAACTGCACAGAGTCTTGTCATCAACAGTACTAAGGAATTAGATAATGTAAAAGTGTAAAATGTAATCAGGTTTAAAAATAAATTTAAGTACATGATAATACGATAAACGAGAAATTCTACTCAAAGATATTAGAAATGGAATAAAAGATCATATCTAAGTTGAAGATTTCGAACAATAAAGATATTACTTAAAATAATAAACAAATAATTATATTAAAAATAGGTGATAGATTAAATCTGAGTCTATTTTATATTTTTACATTATCTAATTTTCAATACAGTTGATGAGTTGAGGTTCTATGCAGAAATTTTCGATTTATTATTTTTTCAATTATTAATTTTTATATTTTGATATTTAATAAAGTTTATTATAAACGTTAACACTCGTGATTACTCGTTTCCTTAATTTTTTAATAATGTTACGAAACTTTTCAATGTCTTTTCGCTTTTAGACATTAGACATTTATAAAATGCATGTTTACAAATTTTTATACCATAACTTTTTTGTGATTTTAAAAGAAATCAATGTAAGATGTAGCATCACACATTTTTTCGCGCAAATGTAGTGTTACAAAACAGTGATTGTAATAAATTTTATAATTACTCTGGATTATAATACTAGGAATTATTCGTATTTACGGACTTATAAACGCTGTATTAATATTTCATCACGTAAACTTATAAAACTCTTATATTTCCAGCGGTAAAAAACTTCCACTTCAATTAAAATTCCATTAAAGAATGAGAATAAATTTCACCGCGTTATTTCGACGAACATTTACACAAGAAAACCGTGTGTTTGTTAACACGCGTCTGTCTCGCTATAATGCAAGGAGGCTTCAATTTAAGGCCGTGGTCGAGAGAAACGAAGCACAGTATACATTCCAAGAAACAGGTCGGACACAATCAAATAGAATGGAGCTCGCAACCCAGTTACTTTATCTTCTTCATTCTTGTTCGTCTTATTAACAACAAACTCTGTCTAAGTTCACTGTCCCCAGTTGGGAAGTTGCAATGTTAAATTGCAAACGCAGATTATTCGTAAGCGTTGCATCTTGAAGCTGTTATATTTAAACGTTTCGTGACTTTTTAATCAATTCTCTTTCGTTAATTTTGTCAAATTAACTCGATCACAAAGTTATACAAAAACAGAAACTTGCGATTTTTAAAGAGATGTACACAAGAAAAGTAGTGTTTTAGCCTAGTTTAATAATTATGTGTTGATATATTTTTCAAATTATACACGCACTTGTTCTTCTTAATTAAAAATTAAAAAATAAAAAAACGTAATTGTATTGTATAAAATATTGACATGTAAAAATTTTATATAAATATATTAAATTAGATCAAAATTAACGTATCGTAGCAAATTAAAAGGATTCGTAAGACTTTGGACCAAAAATGTAATCTCACATGACATGTTTCCATTAGTAAGTCACGCAACATTTTACAAAATGGATACCGAATGTGAAGCTCGAGTGCACGAGAAATCGTCCGAAGAAACAAAAAGCTTTATTTCACGGGGCGGCGGCACGAAAAGGTTAATGCGAACACACACCTCGAGCCTCGAGGTCCGATCGCAAGAAGCTAAGCGAGAGTATGTAGCAATAAAAGCGGAGGGTTAATTCTCGGTTAAGACGACGATGCTAAATGTAGCTCGATGAACGACTCATTTGTTCCGACTTTCCTTTCGGTTGACAAGAGTACGTCATCTCGTGCAGTTAGAGCTGATCGATCATAGGGCTAGCCGGATATATAATTATATAATAGTTAACAGCCGATAATAACTGTGTAATAAAAATTTGCAACCATTGATTATCATTTCATAAAAATATACATTAAATAGTGTAGTTTTTCAACTAAAAGTTGAATTTCATATTTACAATAAAAAGATGACTGCAATAATATTTTACAAATAGTTTATGAAATCAAGAAACCATTTCGATTCGATATATTTAAATAAATCCTTGAAAATTTTAATGTTTTAATTTGTAATCGCTTTAATATGTAACAATCTTATAATAAGTAATAAAATTGGTAACTAAAATAATACCTTCGTAATAATTCATTTCGTATTTAATTATATAAATGAAAAGTGGAAACTATTTATGGTAATCGGATTAATTTATGATATAGGTAATTGACAGAAACATGGTCTACTATTAAAAATATCTCGCCAGTTACGGATTGAAGGTAGTTTACAGTGTTGCACAAATTTCCATTAAACAGCGGCGCTTGGACCGGACATTTTGATCCAGAGCCGATGTTAAATTCGACCAAAAGAGAGAGTCGACAAAACCAGCTCTGCCCCGCCTCTACCCTCTCTGTCTTAATTGCGAAAATACACCGCGCTTAAACCCCCCGATAGCAAGAAATCTAGAGGCGAAAACAACGCGGCAATAAACGCGAGGGCGCATTCTCGACTGCAACGGCTGTAACTCACCGCTTGAATTTGTCTTCCTCTTTTCGACCTGCCGCGAGAGAAAGTTTGGAATAAATTTGTCCTCGGCAAAACAATGGCCAAAATAATAGCTTTTAAATTATAAGAATTTAAAGTTTAACTCGCGGGCTTTTCACGCTACTCGAATGATTGCCGAAAACGACAACATCGCTCTTGATCCCGAGCCTCTCGACAAGGCCCGAGCGAGACGCGGGCGAGACTGAGAATCCGCGGATCCGCGTTCGGGGGCCCCGCTTCTTTCCAGGGGGGGGGGGGGGCGAGCGCGAAACGACACCAATGAGACACGGTCATACGATCCCGAGCTGCCAATCAACGTCTTTTTAGAAAAAGACCGTTCGTACCTCTTTGTTTTTCCAAACGGGAACAAGAATATTCAGGTTCAGATCTGTCCGCGCGCGACTCGAGCGGCTCGCCAACGATATCGACAAAAAAAAAAAAAAACTGCCTACAAACTTACGAAATTTTTTCCTGTTTGTTTTATTTAATATGAGCATTTCGCGAAAGTGAAAGTTTGAAATTAGATTACTAATATGTAGCCGTAGCGAGCACGCATCTTTGGTAGAACAGAAATCTTGTGAAAGCTATTCGAGGTGGTCTTGAATTGGCGCGATTAGCCAGATTGGAATCTATACCATGGTGAACACCATGGCGTCTCGGAGAGTGATCGAGTGCGCGCTCATAAGAGAACCGACATTAACCCCGAAAAAGAGATCTTTACGACTTCTAAGTGTCGATCCACAATAGGTGATTTAAGCTTTAAGAAGTAAGAAATTGACCAATTATAATCGAATATGAAAAGAATAATCGATTGATTGGTCAATTTCTTACGACGTAAAGATTAAATACTTATTGTGGACCGACACTAAGGCATTCTACGCCGTCCATTATTCCACGAGTTTCCACGGTTGTGCCGCAAATAATTATGTTAACAATTACGTGCCTGCTCTACACTGTAACTTATCTGAATTGATTAGGATTGTAATTATATTCGTTCTCGGGTTTCCGCGACGAATAATGGCGAGAGGGTGGGGGGAGGGGGGGAGTGATAAGGAAAAAAGAGAAAAAGCAAATGATTGTGTAATAATTTTTCTAAATGGCCACGAAGTGTATATATATATATATATATATATATATATATATATATATATATATATATTTGTGTATCTTGTAATATGAATGTGAGAATTGCGCTTGAAGGAGACACCAATGAATCGCGGTGATCTTTGTTCAAATAAGGTTTCCTTTCAAACAAATGCACGTATCATAAAAATTCAAATGTTAGTATTACCAGTGCTTCACAATGTATCGCGAACGTACACTTCATCCTCGACAGAATTGCATTCTATCATGGGATCTTAAAGGGCGGATGTTTTTACATATATACGGACGGATAATATCAACGTCGGCATGAGAGCCGCGTAAAGAATTCCCCGTCGTTCACGCTTCGCGATTTCGCTCCCTCGTCGGTAGAGGAAGTTCCGCTCGCATTGTAGCAGGTGAAAATCGTTCATTGATTTGAGAGATACGAAGAGATTTCTACTAGACTAGAGAAAACAGATAGAGAGAGAGAGAGAGAGAGAGAGGAAAAGACTCCCGAGATAAGATTGGTGAGATGCCACGTAAGATATTCCGTACGAGAGACACGAGTCCGAGCGAGTTTCTTATCCGCCGCGTCGCAGAATGAGAAAGAAATCTTTAAAGCGCACTTTGATTCATAGGCGACCGCCGCGGCAGTGAGGGACAGAACGTGACCTGGCATTAAGTGCCCCATAAAATATTGCGCTCATGTAAATACCCTCGTAAAATTCAGCGGGCAATGTGGCGGCGGGGAGGGAGGGGGGGGGGGTGTGGCAGCGGCTTCTCTCGACTCGCGCTCGTGCCACATTGTTGGCACATCACTCTGCGATATTCTAGATGCTCACCTCCTCTCTTGGCCGCTGTGTATCTCCCTACCCGAGTCTCTCTACAAATTTAAATTCAATACGCGATCCTTTCTTCTCGCACCTGTCGGCTAAGTGGGATTCTTATATAAAGAATTGGGCGAAAAAGATAAAATATCTTCTCTGAGAAAGTGAAGCTTGAACTAGGATCCAATTTGAAATTTCACGCGCTCAAATTTCGGCGTGAAAAGAACTTTCTTTGAGAAATTCGTCGTGAATATATAGTAAGAAACAAAATCTGGGCTAGGAGATAAAAAAAATCATAAGAATGTCAAGAATGTCAAGATCAAAATCAAAATGAGAATCGTTTAGCTAGAACAGAAACGGGCATACATACATACATATTTGTATGATAAACTTATTTTTACCTATTAATGTGCGACAAATCGACAAATCATACCACATTGCATACATATAATCAATGATATAATGTAAACTCCTAACAAATAATATAATTTGTCTTATTTTATTCAAAAATCTGTATGTAAAGATTAATATCAATGAACAGCTGGTATCGCACGTATCAGAAAGAAGTTATTAGATGGTAGGGACTTTAATCGAGTACGCCAAACATAATTCAGTTCGTGTTACGAAGCGATGCTGCGTGTCGCGATATTCGATGTTAGTATTACGAACGCTATAAACTCAGTCGATTCGCTACACAATTCTTTTTCCCGTCGTAAAAGAGCTCGGAATACTGCTTTCTCCAGCCTCGTAGAACGTAATAATTCTCGGCTCGCCTCAGCCGTATCATACATGATGAAAACAACATAAAACAACATAGCGTCAGACGAAATTATTATAATAAATTAAAGAAAATGTGCCCGAAATTAATTGCAAAAGTTTGCGAAGAGGCAACAGCCAGATACAAAATCATATTATCTGAATCATAATCAAGCAAGTACACATTAAGCTTTTTAATCATAATAATACGTTCTTATTTCACCTTATTTATTACATGTATTACTTACTGTAATCTCTCTGTAATTCCAACAAGATTTTATTCTAATTTATATTTTGCAAAAATCTTTTACGTATGTAAGAATGTGTTTTAGTATATTCACATTAAACCGCACTGAAATCAAATTTATGATTAATTTAGCGGTCGGTAGTCGCAGTCGGTAAATTCTCGGCACGTGTATTAAATACGCGTACTCAAGAGACTCTGTCACTCCATCTTTTTCTTTGCATAAATATACAGAACTATTTCTTATGATAGCTAAATGTAAAACATCGAAATACATATATTTCTATATTTTCATAATTATGGTAGGTCACATTTTTAATTTAATTAAGAGACAATTGATTAAACATTTACTTAGATAGAAGAAAACCAAGAAGGCTACGTATTACAGCCTGATTTAAATCCAGACCCGTATTACTTTTCTTCGATATATCGATATATTAATATCTGTATTTCATAAAATATTCCATCAAGTACATATTACAAAATCATTCCTCATTTAATCCAATATAAATCTGGATATATCTTGGTTATTATAATATTATATATAATTATTATAATTTGGTGATTAAAATTTGAATCTAAATTTGAAGATTTTAAATTTAACTTTTCTGGAACGCCTTGTACGATCGATTTGTCAATGGCACTCGGTTACTGAACTTTTTGGTGGCACACTTTGCAAGATACATTTGTTATAATACTCAAAACTTTTACTTGCACCGTACGCTCGTAGACTTAACTAAATGGATTATTGCACGGCCGCTATCGATCAAAATTCTATATAGAATTTATAGAAAAATCTCATACTTTCCTTTAATTACAAATTTCTTAATGAATAACTTTATCCTTACAAAGTTATACTTGCGAGCTAATTTTTATCACTTATTATTTATGATTAATTTTTTAATTTATAGCATAAAATATCTCATCGAATTTATTAGATTAACAAGTTTGACATAAAATTATATAAAGATTAACTTTACGAGACGAAACACAAGTCTAGGAAAATTTGTAGAGAAAATAAAACTTTTTGATAAATTCCGTACATCCTCATATCTGTCACGTCGCACAATTTTGACACATAAGTGTGCCTCGCACGCAAACGTCATCCATTCTCGTCGGATACATGAAACTTCTGGCGTGCAAATGTTTTTCGTATGTCAGTATTGTATTTATAATAGCATGAATCCGGAAGAAGATCGCGATTCTTAACTTTATGAGATATGTGGATCGACAAATAAAATAGTTAAAATATTATAAACACATGACACAGAATCAACTAAGGACAAACTTTTTCGGAGGTCTCCCTTTTTCTTCGTCAGATTCAATCATAATTCAATCGGAATGTTTTAAGTTATAAATTTTTGTCGCGATGCCTCGATACGTCATAGTCGCCGTCATCGACACTTGCAACGGACAAGATCGTGAAACGTGTGCAAATTGCGAACACATGCTCTCTTCGTGAGTTTACAGGAAAAATTTTTGTCGGGAAACTTCTTAATTGAGTAGGAATATGCTGCGCGATGCACTTCGTACTCTTTGCATTTTTCCGGCCTCGCATTTTCCATACTTCGCATTTTCCGCGAAAGTGCAGCGCGAATAGTTGGAAGCTCGTAACTCCATGAGATGCATTTTCGTCACGGATATAGTAAACCGATGTATCGCAAGATGGAAATTATGAGTTTCAGAAGAGAATCAATCATAAACAGTGATTTTAAATAAAAAGTATTATTATTTATTATATAATATATTATATAATAATACATAGTTAATATATAATATAATGTATTAATATATAATATATGATGTGTAATTAATGTGTGTGTGTGTGTGTGTGTGTGTGTGTGTGTGTGTGTGTGTGTGTGTGTGTGTGTGTGTGTGTGTGTGTGTGTGTGTGTTTATCTAGATGTTCCTTCATCATCTCTCGGCTCGAAGACTGTTTAGAAACGCTGTAATTGCGCAATAAAAGTGCTGACAGAATATAAACAAAAATTTGCATTTGGTTGCACGAGTTGTTGTTGCTTTATGCGTGATAGAAGACAAACGAACATTACACGCTCGAGACTTTGCACTGCGCTTCATAGGACGATAGCACGATGGTTTTATTGTAAAGGTAGAGAGATTAAGTGGCATTACTTTACACTGTCCTTTGTAGACGAAGACAATTTATGCAGGGCCGTTGCTCCGCATAAAGTGCAAGCGTTTCGGCACAGCACTCCTTTTACTAATCTAATTACTTTACGTATACAGGGTGACCGATTATAATCTTTTCATGTGATTATCTTTTGAACCATTCATTATTTGTTGTTTCGAAAAAATGTTTCAAGTATAACTTACTCTATTTCGAGAGGGACGTCTTCTATGATGGATGACACACACATTTTTTTCTACGTAAAAATTTCTTTGAGATTTTAATGTCAAAATAGAAGCAAAATTTAATTTTCAATTTTTTAATACATAATGATACAGTTGTAGATTAAACAATATCAAAGAAAAACGATTTGTTTAAGGTCTCGAAGTAGGTGTAAAAATTGTAATTAAAATTGTCATTAAAATTGATGATAGAAAAAAAATTTCAATTCGGGATTTATATTAATTATTTGTGAATTATTATGTATTATTACGATATATTAAAATGGTTAATACATTATGACTTTGCGTTACTTGAATTACTTATTCCCACGATTCGTATGATACTTTGCATTTTCATTCATAAATAAATTATATTTAAATCTAAAACGCGAAGATTTAAATTTAAATATTAATAAGAACATAATTATTGTGAACAATAATTTATTATTTTCATTCTTTATCGTTCTCTGCAAATAAATAATAGCAAATGAATAATAGCAAAATATAAAATATATGCTGCAATAAGTAATCGTTTCATATCGCTTTGATTTGTTTAAAGCCGTTAATTGTAAGAATTAATCAACTGCGTATTTTATTAATAAACAATTGTTTGTTAGAAATAAGTGATTTAAAGCACACAACACGTCTTGCATTGCGAAAAACAAGTGCCGTATATTGATCAATTATCATGAAGTATTTGATAGAAAATAAGTTTTAAAAAAGTCATTAATCACTGATATATAACAGTTGTATTTCTTATAGTACTTACATATTAATTGTCAATTATGCTAAAATTAAAAAATACAGAATGAAAAGCAAAATTTGTTAATAATTAATCTGTCATTACACGTAAGAAACTAAATTTTTTTACGTATAATTCGAGAATTATTGTTGACTCTCCAATGTCCTTTATATCAAAATTTTTTATTCTTAACTTAATTTTCGATATACATTATTAAAGTCTTTTTTTTATATTTATAACATTGTATAATCGTTTTCTCATAGTTTCTTGTAGTAATATTTTAATAAACTTTATATTTTGCACTTGTATTAATATAAAAATGAAAAAAAAAAAGAAATAATTGAAGGTAGAATTCTACTTTCTTCAATTTAGCAGGCTGCCGACATATTTAACACGAACAGAAATATTGCCATATATTTTACAAATATGCCGAGTTACGTGGTGCTTATGTATGTACGTCAGTCTTCAAATATCCTCGTAAAATTCAGTCGACAAAATTGCGCTCTTCGCAGCGCATTGCGATATGCCCTACATCTTCGTCACACTGCAACCATAAAATTCACCCTCTTCTCTTTCTTCCTGAAGGACAAGCTATTCTCCTTAAAACGCAGCACCTGACGTTATTGCAATTGCGACAAATTACACAGCGTGCGTAACCAATTATATTAGCGTCACAACAGTGGCGTCATAAATGTAGCTCGCGATATAAACTATTTCGTTTTATCACACAGCTTTCGCCGGTTTTCAACGTCCATGGAAACAAACAACATCTGTTGGCATTTCGGTGACGATCCATCGTTTTACGTGCAGCGTGAAATAGATTAATCACATTTTTTTTTTTTTGTTTTAAACATCAATTCATGATTTGTAATTACACACGATTGCGGACAATAATCAAAAAGTGACGCTTTCAACGGATCAACTTTTTAAATAAGAGACATAGCTCTGTAAAGTAATGAATACGCGATACTTATTTGATTACTGGTAACTTATAAATTATTATCAGGCTAATAAAAATTGATGTAACTCTCTTTTATATTGTGTCATGAAGGGAAGATAATTTCATCGTAAGATATTGTAGAACATTGTAAAGATGTCGGAGCATTTCGAAAGTGCAGTCAGATCACAGAACCATTTTTAGTCGTGTCTGTCACTGCGAATATGTTAGATAAAATCGATCAGCGGCTTTCATAAGACACGTTTTTCCCACCTTCCATTTGGCCTCATAAAATTCACATAACCGAGTTACATTAGATGATACTAGCTATTATTGCTACCTACTAGCACTGCTACTACCGCAGCCGTGAATTTAAATTCAATACGCGGAGGTTCTCCTTGCGGTAGAGATGGGCGAACTTTCCTCGTAAGTCAGTTTCTTTGTATCGTTCACCAGGCAGGAGCATTATATTGAATCTTTCTTTATCTCAAAGTTACCCCTTCCGCATTGCAATTGCAATTATATAACGGCCATATGTTATATGTTATATTATATGTAGCGTGTTCTAATTTTTTTTTTTTTTTTGTTTTTGCAAAATTTTTACAAAGACTGCAGGCATTTCACAAAATGAAAAAATATTAAAGAATTATTATATAATCACTGCTAGATGTTACAACTCTAGTTTTTGTTACTTATAAAGCTTTATTTTTTTTTTTCTTTTTTTTTTAAACAAATAAAACTATATAGAGAATCTTTTTATATTGATCGGTTTGCAAGATATATATCCCATTTATTGAAAGTATAGTTATTGAATCGCACGCGAAATGCTACGATGAAAAAGTGCAAATTCGTTCAAAGATCAGTGCTAAAAGTAACAGGGATTCAGTTTCCAATATTAAATCCTGCTATAGCAACGATTGTCCGCTATGCACCGACCACGACGAGAAAAAATATAATCGATAGAACCACCATCCCACATGGCTTATCAATTTTCTGTATTGCTTTCGCTATTGTCGGCATTCGGAAATTCTCAAATCTTACAATACATGATTGTTATACCCTTTTCTTAGCGAGTAAAATATATTTCACGCTCTAAAATGTACTTGTATATTTAAATTTCCACTATACTAATGTAATAAAATTTTCAAAATCTATATAAAAATAAGTGTACATAGAGAATTTATATGTTTGCATTTGTTAATGTCAATTATTTGTAATAGCGTGCAATTAATATTCAATGTCACGTTGTTTTTACAGTGAATAATAGAAAAGTTCTTTAGGTCATACATTGTGAAGTAACAGCAAAATAAAAATGTAGGATGAGAAATATTTCAAAAAAAAAAAAAAAAAAAAAAAAAAAAAAAGAAGGGAAGAATGACATACTATTTCACGCAAAACGAACGACATTTCCGGCAATTTCACCGTATCGTTTATTCGCAAAATATAGGTTTCGAGATAAAGTTCGCCGGAAAACTATTTCACATGCGACAGGTGTTAATTCCGCGTTGATTACTTTTACATCGTAAACCGGCTAAATGTTGCCGATTCGGGTCGTTACAGCCTGTGAAATACATAGACCGCAATAGGATCCCATTAATGAACTATTTATATTCCACAAATTAATTTAGTGCCGCCGTTGAACATGTTAACAGTGATTTATATCATAAACCGTACATAGAGAGAAATGCTTGATCTCTTAAAGCACTTTTAAAGGAATCATTGTTAATGTCAGTATTGTATCTATTTATTTCTTTCACCATCACACTATTTTTACATTATTAATAATGTTACAAGTTATGTTACGACATTGTTACATTAATTAAGTCACACACAATAATTTACACGCTAAATAGAAGTAAACTATTATTCAAAAAAAATTTTTTTTCGTTTAGAGACAGCTTGAAAATATGAGAAAATTCCCTAGAAAGTTCCGTCACTAGCCCGTTCATTATTTTTGAGCGTTTCACGAAAAATCCACCGGTACTTAAGCATTCGCGCATAGTACACGATAGTTTCTGTTATGAGATAGCTGTATGGATGCTCCATAACGCCAAACTTTCTACAAAGACCCGTTTTTTTCCATGAATATATAACGCGACATAAAATATCTCGCGTATCCGGTGCGTACCGTGGCACAAGCCTCGGGATATTTTCACGAAACTACTGTGACTTTCTGATTTACTCAACCAAAAATTGACTGAACGATCTTGGCAATATTCATAGTGATATTCAAAATATGAAATACAAGCGCCTTTTTGGGGTTTTTTATTTTTTTTTTTAAATGTATAATTATATTAAATATTTGCCCCCTCACAATTTCCAATTAGTTTAATACTTTATTTGGAGTATAGCTTAGAAATACGTACGTACGTTTATAACTTGCAAATATTAAAAATAATATTATTTGTTTAAATTTCTCTCTCTCTCTCTCTCTCTCTCTCTCTCTCTCTCTCTCTCTCTCTCTCTCTCTCTCTCTCTCTCTCTCTATACTTACCTACCTATCTATCTATCCATTAAAGCTTTTAACAATACAGTGGAAAGAAGCGGAAAATCGCATCCAATTTTAACGCGTGACTTTGTTGTCTGTTTCAGTGACGGGGCTAGAACCAGACTTCGCTTACCCGCTGGAGAACGTAACGATCCCGCAGGGTCGAGACGCTACCTTCACCTGTGTGGTGAACAACCTTGGTGGATACCGGGTGAGTCCTTCCTCCTCCGTGAGCGGAGATCACTCTGGCAGCGTCAAGGCCCGGGTAACTATTTTACCATTAACCTGTGTCCGCCTGTAATGGACTACTACCTTATCTACTACTACCTACTACTACTAACTCTACTGTCACTGCTACTACTACTACTGCACCACCTATATGCGCGCGTGCCTGCACCTCACAGCACTGCATTTAACTGCACTACCGCCAGCTATGAAAAAAATTACACACATACATATGTATATATATATATATATATATATATATATATATACATATATATACATATATACATACATATATATATTTATATATGACATATATACATACATATATATATATTTATATATGACATATATATATATATATATATATATATATATATATATATACACACACAGTATATATATATATATATATATATATATATATATATATGTGTATGTGTGTCACAGCCGCCAGAGCAATCACTATCACCAACTATCTCTCTAAATATGACATCCATTTGCATCTATCAGTATACAAGTACAGCCCAACTACGACACGGCAACTGAAGTTTCATAGTATTTTCACATTCTTCCTGTCTCGTTCTCTTCGTTTCCCATCGGGAAAATGCTGACAATTCATATTAAAAAAGGGAGAGAGGCAAAGAGAAAGAAACGAAGAGAGAGGGAAGAGAGAAGGGAAGGGATGGAAGAAAGAAAGAGGAAGGAAGGGGGGGGGGGGAGAAAAAAAAAGGGGGGGAACTTTTCCATTCCAATTTACTTGCAAAAATGACTGATGATGTTTTCGCGCGTTTTCGAAAGAATGCGACGTATCGTTATCTGCCATTATAGCCCATAGTTACACATTATACACGCATTATTACTAAACCTAAGACGCGCTATAATAATGATTTTTCGGGTTTTTATTCACGTCGCATCTTCGTGGATTACGTATCACGAATTGCCACAACTGAGATATCTGTAGCTATATTCATTATGATACGTATGATACGTACGCTCATGTTTTAAGTTATCGTCTTAATTACTAACTTCCAACTTCTTCAAGAAAGCAATGTAACATTATATTCCTCTCGAATATCCTAAAGCGATTTGAAACGCAAAATAGATGGAGCATTTATCAAGATCGATATTATCAATATTAACGCGTCGCGGAGCTAGGATGGAATTTATTTGAATCGATCGATCGATCTCTACCTTTGTCCCTTCTCTGAAAAGAATTCGAATTGCGATAGAATGAATGGACACAAAAAACCGATTCATCGTTGCAGCTATTGTTTTTTTGACAATGCCTTTCGGGTACATTGCCCATCCCTATTTTCCATGTGGAGTTATGCTTTCCAGAAGACCGCGTCCGATATTACTGGCATAATAATTTCTTCGATTTCTCGCTGTGAACGTCCAAGATCACAAGATCACAAGCGTTGCGAGTTGATTTTATTAAGGTATATGTATATTAAATTATTTATTATTACTTAGACTTTGAATTAATAAGTTTATGGAGGACATGAATATTTAAATTGATCTCACCTGTTTAATCCTCTGTCGGGCGACAACCAAGAAACTTTAAAAAAATTCATAATTTATTCTCGTAAAAGTAACTACATATAAAACATGTTTTCAATTAACACGCTTATTAATTTTATTAAGTAAAGTAAAGTTCTCTTCTACGCTGAAGGCAAGAAATAATTGAATACATATAATTTTATAAATTCTGAATCTTCAAATATAGAAAAATTACTATTACAAGAAAGTTTTGAACTTGAACGATAAAATTTTTTTTTTTTATTCAAACAGCAATTCTTCTAAAAAAATACGCAAATATGCAAATTTCTTATATTCGAATGCTTCAAATTTCAATTCAATTTTATAAGTAATTTTAATATTCTTATCTTCTACGATTTATAATTTTTCACTCGTAATTTTACAACGAATTAAATTAAAAAAAAAAAAAAAAAAAAATGCTATTTCTATTTTTTTCGAAATCTCCTAGAATGCTTGGAGCCACATAATTGCATAAAGTTCCGTTTGTATACTTTCCGGTAATAGCACAATCACACAGCAATGGAAGGAAGATTGATCAAGATCGTGCTGTTATGTAGCGAAATTGATTTCGCGCGAGAACATATCGTTGATGTGGTGTATTAAGCACTTTACGGCTCCACTTGTTGAACCGATAAGCCTTTCCAATAGCCAAGGTTTCCTTTCTCCCATATCCCATATAGAAGACCTCTTGCCAGGAAAAGAAATTTTGGCCGTGCCGTGCGCGCGACCATCGCGTAGGTTTTAATTAAAGTTGGCACTGTCAGAGTTTATAACTTGTTGGAAAATGCGCTTGCTCGCGTTTCAACTTCTTTCCTCATAGTCGGCAATCCTCTGCACGAGAGTTTATGTTCCTTCCTAATAAGAATCATCACGGTTTTATTATTTTTTCTTTCTTTCTTTTTTTTTTTTTTACTTATCTATATGCTTAAACAGATAGAGATCTAAGAGTTAAAAGAAAAATTTTGTTTTGATCATTTTTGTAAATCTTGAATAAAAATGTTATAAAAAAAAAATATTTTATTATAGTGATTCTAATTATTCATTTCATAAAAGTAATAAAGTTTTTTTACATTACACAGTTTAATAAATAAATCAAAGTCTTCGGCAATTATTCGCAGTTTTAATTTTATTTTAATTCAACGCAATCGAACTTTTGTTCATTTGCAATTTAAAAATATATCAGAAATATAACGAAGAATATAACGAAATTTTGAAAAGAATTTTGACAATTAATTGTAAGAAATACACGTTTTGTGCCCATGTTGGTTTTACAATACAACGAATCATGCATAATGATAAAATTTACGATATACAACATTTACATATGATATACATTTACATTATGTCGCAATCGAATAACAACTATTACATCGCTGATTCAATTGATTAATTTATAGCTCTTGATTTCGATCATTCAGAGAATTATTCCGCATTCATCAATCACATAAAGCAGTTGATAAATATAAATATTTATACTATAAATATTATTTCATCATCGTCGAACTAATATTTTTCATATTTTCATATTTGGCAAGACGCGTATCTAGAATTAATGAAAAACCTTTCTTTCCCATTTCTAAATAACTTACAACTATTTTGCGGAACAAAGGAACATTGGAAAGTGATTAATAAATTTTGAATTAAATTTCATTATTTATTGACTTAAATGGAAACTGACGGGATAATGATGTTTAAATTAGCAATTAAACACGTACGTTGCTTATAATGTGAATGTCCTATGCTCTACGCGAGTCTCGCAAATTGCCCAGTGCGAGTTCAAGCCTACAGCAAAGATATTCAGAAATAATCAATAAAATAAATATTCAGCTTTATCGCTTGTTTTAAGATTTAAGCTTCGATGCTTAATCGCAGTTCTGTTGGAAAATCGAGATAGCTCAACGATTATCCTAGGCAATAGAATCTACTTTTGCTTTGAATCTATCTTTGACTTTGATACAACAAATACAAAAGTATATCGTAAAAACTAAAATTTTTTACACAATGAACTTGTGCAACTTGCGAATTCGAATTTTATCATGTCCTGTAATTATGTTAAATTGTACAGCATTTTTATTTAATGGCGATTTTAACGATATACATGATTTATCTTAATATACTTTCTTTTATATTACTTTCTAATATTACTTTCTTTTAATATACATACTTCGTACAGAGAGAAATAGGTTCTGTTGTCTCGGTAGATAACATAATATACTTGGAAATTTGGAGAGAGAGAAAGAGAGAAAGAGAGATGTTTAAAAAGAAAGATATTTTAAAATAAAATAATAATGGGCATGAAACAATAACAGATTACAAAGCCAATAATTACAAACTTTCAGCGTAATTATTTCCACAGTCTGAAGCACACAAGCCAAACAAGCACAAATGTTATCTTATGCAATTTTAAGATTATTTTCCAGTTCTCTGTACTTACGTGTTAAAGATGTTCAATACTTTTATCTAATATTATTTTCATCATTACGCTGTCAACGCTGGAAAAAAATGTGCCGTTTAAAAAAAATACTGTAATATAAATTTATTGTGATATAAATTTTGATTAAAAAAAACGTAAATTTGCAAATATCGAGCAAATACGAAATATCTCATTCCAAGCAAAAATTACACGGACGACATACAATTTCCATTCCAAGTATTTGAGAATGTGTCATAACTCTTTACCCGACATAATGAGTGTGTCCTTCTTCTTCTTCGAGAGTTATCGATTGATCGTATTATCGCACCAATCTCTCGAAATCGGACATCGACATGACAAAATAGTTTTATGCCTTTCTCCTTATATGATACGAAAACATTCAGGTCCACATCGGCTTATCCACGCAGAATGCACAATTTTCCATTTGCACATGTGTCTGTTTACATAATGCATAAAACGCACTTGAGATTTGAATGTTCGTGCGAAATGAAATATGATGCCAGCTGCATTGGGGAAGGATTGAGATGCACATTGTTTCGGACGTGTTATGCGCCCTGAGTAATTGCCGAGTCGAAGGAGCGAAGTATCGTGCTGGATACGTTGGATTGTTCTTAGCGTGTCACTGAATTCCTGTCTATATGCGAGAGGCATGCCAATGATGCATGAATATATGATAACGGAGAGTAACATAAGGTTGCATGAGCATGTTTTTAACAGTAAGCACTAACTCTAGACAGCTAAAACGAGTTACGTATTATCTTAAGATTAGAATTATAGATCGATGATGAATTTAGGTCGTATTCAGGTTTTAGCGGCGGCGATAAATATTAGCAGTTTAGTTAAAGAAATTTCTAAGGAAACTTTTCTCCTTCCGCTCTGATTAACTTTTGTCCACGTGTTATATACGAATGTCTCGCATATGTATACAAGATGTATTATCAGATCAACAAAGTTAAGCGTAATAAAAGTAATAAGAAAATAAGAACGTGAGAGGCCAAAGGTTCGGATATCTAAGTATTTAATCGAACGATTTTTTTTCTCCGGATATTTTATTGCCGAATGCGCAATCTCGTTTACGTTGTTGGTTGTGTAGCTCTGAGGGCGAGTTAAAAATAGAGTTAAGTCCAATGCTCCAATGGAATAAACGAGCCCGAAACAAATGTGAAAGAGCGGCTTGCCTCGGAGCGGAGGAGATCATTGTCGGTATCATTGTCGCGTGTGCCGTTCGAAGCAACCGACGGCACTTCACTTGCCATTCGTTCGCGTTCGTTTGCTTGGTCTGGCTCCAGCTTTTTAGTTTTACTCAACGCGCTCCCTTACACGAAATGTGAACGAGGTCAGCGTGTTTTATTCGTATCACCCGGTACATTTAGGGAGCACACGCCAGAGCGAGTAATCTCGTCCGAAACGTGCGTGTCACGCGGATCGGTTAATCGTTCGAATTCCGCGCACGCGGCTACGCGGATGAGTGCGTTTCGCTGTACTGTCGAGCGTACCATGCCGTGCCGTGCCGTGCCGTGTCGTGCCGTTCCGTGCCGTGCCGTGCCGTGCCGTTCCGTGCCGTGCCGTGTCGCGCCGCGACGTCGAGCGTCGCGTTCTGCCATGAAATTTAACATTTAAGCGCCACTAACGTACGCTCTCGAACGCTGCGCTCAAATTTTACGCATCTTCACTATGAAATAAGTGATGGGAAATAAACAATTACTTTTTTTTTTTTTTTGAATGTATGCGTGCGCCGTAACGCGCGTTAAACGCACGCCCTCACGCACAGTAACGTTTCCATACAACGCGTTTCACACAACTACGACGACATTTATTTTTGCAATTTTTATGTACTTTCTTTGAAAAACAATTATGCGTTTTTCTTATATATATATATATATTCATAGACATTGCAATTACTTTGATTTTCATGCATCATGTTATCAAGATCGTGATCCTAACAGTTAAAAGATTTTTGCTCTTTGTTTATTAAAAAGTTATTAATAATAATGTTTATAAGTAATTGTTTATAAAAAAATTATTAGTAAAATAGACTATACAAATGTATATTGAATAATATTTTATATTGATTATGAATTCTAGTTGAATTCTAGTTGTTTCTTTATTTAAACAAGTACTTGAGTAGTTGAGCTGAGAAGAGGGAAAATGTATGATTGTATAAATAATTTTCTTCGTCATACGATAACTCATGTATGAAAAATAGGTTGTATATATCTCATTACAACCTGAAATAGTTATGTATATACGTAATTGAAACACACAAAATGATAGAATTTATTTGAATTTTATATTTAATTGAAAAATATATGGTGCCAAAAAATAGCGCGTACGCACCGTGTGTCTGGTGTGGCCTAATACAAATAAATCGCATAGAAGTACAAATTGTTGTTTGGTCTTTAATTTTTTTGACACTATTATTAAAATATAATAAAATTTCATTTAAAGAAACATGTTAAAAAATTGAAAACTAACTTTCGAGAAAAATTATCTTTCCGTTATGATATTTCCTTCGAACTGAGCAACTTTCATTATTGTTACTTTTTTTGCATTTTCGCACACAACAAAGATATTTATCTTTTTTGTTTTAGATATTCTTTTCTACACACACACATATACACAACATATACACATGTGCATACATATAACACATATACATATATCTATATAAGAGTATTTCATAATTAACGGTATATCACTCGTGTGCAGGCAGAGCATATTAAATTAAACAAAATAATCTTCGTGCGAGTCAGCGAATCGATATGAGAATACCTGAAATTATCGAATTTCAAAAATGATTGGATTAAATTCTTAATAAATTTAATCGACAGCTTGGGCTCGAATTACATAAAAAAAATTTCTTAAGCTTTCTTTCTTTTTTCTTTTACAGGCTGAGCTGTAATGATGTAAAGTTGAAATGTATAGAGGATTCCTCACGTTTCTTGCGAAAAACGTTTCCATTTCGATTTGCTTGAATTTGTGGTAGTATGTTGTAATTTTTGCAGTCTTGATTAAAAATTTCAATTCTAAGAACTTTACCGACTAGTTTCTGAGTATGCACATAATATATATGTGAGCGTCCATGGATACTACGTATGTATGTGTGTGTGTACGTACATGCAAGCACACAAGTGCAAATTCACGTAAAAACGAAACATACGAATGAATCTTATGAAGGAGACTTTAAAATATTTTTAACTCAGAAATTACATACATAGTCGTAACAAGGATTCTGAGAATTAAGATTTTTAATCATTTACTGCAAGAATTACAACATGTCACAAATTGACTAAAAATATTTTTTTTATAAGAATCGTGCGGGGTCCTTTCTTATCAAGAAACGCCATGATCGTCGTCTTTATCGTTTTCGACTTGTATGGTTGTTTTTGCATCTTACATGACTTTAATGATGATGAACAACTTTCGATTTTCTGATTAAACGTATACGTGCATACTCATACTTTTCACACCTACCCACTTCAAGATCTCACATGTTTTATACTTTTATACCTCCACATTTTCACTTCCTACACACGCAATTTCACACATTTATCCTCTTACATAATCATGTATCTTCGCAACTATACAGTATTTGTTTATAACGCATCATTTATATCTTCATACATATTACTACTACACGTCTAATAACTATGAGCATAACGCTGAGCTATCCTTTTGTACAAATGTTCACTCATTCGTAGAGTGAGTACAAATAATAATAATAATAATTTTTTTAATTATCGCGAAAATTGCGAAGTGGTATAAGACTTTTCTATTTGGTATCATCCGCTCTACCTGCTCACAAGAGATAATATGGTTATTACCATGTATGTGTATGTGTACGTGTACGTGCCCGCGCGCACGTTACAAATCCAATGGCTCCTACTATTACACATTTGCACACCTGCACCTCTACTTTATGTCTATACAATTTCACACATTAATTTTTTTCATTCGGTCATATATTTCCATATCTACATATTTATATCTACATATTCAACATCCTACATCTTCATATGCCTTCACATTTGCGATTTTTTTACACGTTTACACATGTCTGTAAACCTCCGCACCTTTTATACGCTCGGGTAATTTCACATATTTATTCTTTTACGCAATCGTGCATCTTCGCACCTACACACTCATACTTCCGTACGCTCACATATTCGCTGTCTTATATTTTTACGATTATTTTTTTGCATATATACGCGCTCTTGTACGTTCACACAAATTAACACTCCTACTTTACTCTTTCATACTTTTTCATTTATTTCCGCATCTACACGCTTATATTATACCTTCACCCGTACACACATCTATTTGTCCCACATTTTTATATGTACTTTCATACACAAGCACTTAGAGATTGCTTTATCAAACTTAATTATATGTATTTTTGAATAATATATAATTTAATTATCCTCTTACTAAAAAAAGAGGATATGATGTCAGTCAAAAAAAATTACCAATTTCTACTTGTTACTGTTACTTTTTTTACTGTTAGAAAAATTACATGCTGCTATTTCATATATCCACCAAAAAAATGTGCTGAAAATATGTGAGTTCTGACAAATGTAACGAAAAAAATACTATTTTCTAAAAGTTAAAATATATGAAAATGGGGAAGAAGAAAGACAAGAAAAAGAAAGAAAAAAGATTATCAAATAGAAACGTCAGAAAATAATACTTTAACATCTTCAATCCCAACTGTGAAACTCGTGATGTTGTAAGGAAGGCATAGAAGGCAAGAGGATGGCTCCGATCAAGTTATCCAACGGGTGCATCGGGATGGTGGACAAGAAGGAGGAGAGCTGAGAGAACTTTTTTAATTGGCGAATTTATCCATTTATATTTCACGCCACTTAAAAAAGGAACAGCCGTACTTCGGCGGGTGAAAGTCGAGAAAATAAAAAAACTTAGGGACGAGCTGTGCGCTATATAAATAGATATAGACGGCATTGGAAAGCCATGAAGAAATAAAATGCAAAAGGTGAGAAGAGATGAAGAGTTAGGTAAGCCGAGGAGGGGGGGGGTTTTTGAAGAGGTGCGGAGGAGAAATGGCGGGAAATAAACGAAGTGTGGTAGACTGGACCGAGGCTCCCGATCCTACAATGCGCCACAATAGAGCGCCGATGGTTTTGCATATGAAAGAGGACCGAGAATGGAGAGAACGTGGAACCAAAAGCCCGGGAGAAGGGATAGGTGTATATAACGCGATATATTATATTGGACTAGAAAGGTTACCTATCCCCCTAACCCCCTTGCCCCCCTTCATCCCCGAGTCTCTTTATGTCTATCTATCCGTCTGTTCCGTTACCGCCGGGTTCCTTTGCGGTTCCTCCGCTTGCCTCCTTAAAGGACCACTAAGATCTAGAGAAGGAAGGGGAGAAAGATCGTAAGCCCGACCCGGTGCCCAGGGAGGAAACTGCATTAGATAAAGAGGACGTTTTCGCGTTAAGATAGAGGTTCGTTTTTATTCGAGGCACGGCATGCCTTTTAAGATCTCGATCGTCTTCCTATCTTCTTTCCTGCTTTAAATTCTCTGCCTCTTTCATTGTGCTGCAAATTGACTATCCGTTCCTGCTTGAAGAAGACATGCGTGCGACGCTGCGTATTCCAAAGAAGGCAAGGGAAAACGACAGTTTTCATCTTGGCATACAGGATTTCCCTTTTTAGAAACGTTAGCAAGATCGCGGGAGTTCCCTCGGTTTTCGAGTTTCAGATTTTTCGGCGATGTATTGTGTCGACTTCGAGTTGCTATCATAGTTGCTCCCGCGACATTATCCGGCTTACGTTGCTATGGATACAATTCTTTCACTTCTGAAGACGATATCGCATATTCACAAGATCCCTGTTACACAGTTTTGCAAAAAAAAAATTTTCGTAAAAGAATCATTTTCTAATCATTTTTATTTAGCAATAATTAAGAGATGATTTTCTTCTATTTTTATATATTATGTTGAAATTTCTAAATTATCACCATACAGTCCAAATGTAATAAGCTTCATAAACTTTTAAGTTTCATAAATTTAATTTTTTATTTCTTACACTTCATTTATTCATAAAATGTATTTTTATATCAAAGAACTATGTTTTTATTTTCAAAGAACTATTTTAAGATGTAGAATAGAGACAGGTAACATGAAATATTAAAAATTTTTAAATTAATACTACTCTAAATGTATATTAATATTTGTAATTTACGGACTCTTAATTTTTATAGGACTCTTAAGAAAATCATGTTAGTTATAATATATTTGATTAATAAAAGTCTTCAAAAATTAATTTTCCAATTTTACTGTTAACAAAAATAAAAATAAAAAATAAAAGTAATGAAAATGAGAGTCTGAAAAGTGGATGTAAAATGATTACTGTCAAATTTTAAAAATAGTAAGAAATAAAAATATAATAAATAAAATGCAAACTTGCTTATTTATATAAACTAAATCAAAATAAAAAAATATCGAATAAAAAAATTATGATTTATATCTTTGCTGTGCAACGATAGTGTATAGAAAATAAAATTACATTATCATACATAAACAATAAAAGACAAACTTAGATCATTAAATTGTTATATAAAATAAACGTTATCTAAGAAAGTCGACAATCACACCAGGTCCGCCGTGCATTACGACACAATTTACAACAACTTTTAATGTTTATCACTGAAGTGCAGTTGCTTTGATTAGAAAATAAGTGTTTTTGTTCCATTACTAATAGTCTATTCTGTATTACCTGTCTTTACGCTACATTCCTCCGTATGCAAAAAAAAAAAAAAACGTTGCTAATCCCTTCTCTCTTCTTGCTTTTCCTTCTTCATTCTGCCGACTCACAACAATTAATCATCAGCGAAATGAATTGATGGCAACAGGGCATAAATGTTTGAGTGCCACGAGCATCTGTCGCGGCGACTTTCCCGTTTCTCCTCTCTTTCCGAGATGGTGTCGCGCTACCCCTTCCCCCCCTCCCCCCTCGGAAACGTCGCAGGGCGACACCGAGAGGGAGAATATCGGTCGCGTTTATAATACTCTAACGTAATATATTATAAGTAGAGGCACTTACAGGGCCGTCACTACCAAACTCGCACTCTGTCGCATCCCAACCGTCCCCGTAACCATCTCTCCCTTCGTCTCCCCCCCCCCCCACGTCTGCTCTCTATACTCCGCTTCCGCGGGTTATCGATAAGAACCGCGGAACTCTTTTGTCGGTTGATAGATAGCCTTTCAGAGCGCTGCGAGGTCAGATATTCGACATGGTACCGGTTCAATTTCATGCCAATAATATCTGTGCAAAGAGAGGCGAACAGGACGGAGGAACGGGGAAGGGAAAAAGGATGAATATTCGCGATACAACACACTGCAGTTTCCTCTTTCAGAATTCAGAAACTTCAACTAGAACGTAAGGCGAAATGACGATTAATATGAGCTACCCAGTTCGGAATTGCATTTCCCCACCCCTTTCACTATTCCCAGCCTCTCTCTATTCTCTCCCTCTTTCTATTCTTTTTTTTTTCATTGATTTTAATCCGTAAAAAAAAAAGTGGGTTTAATTAATGGCGTATATCAGGCGGCTTGGAGAGCGAACTGTAATAACCGGTGAGAGTTCAATTTAATGTTGTTGACGAAGGATCACGGGGCGAAAGTGTGGTAACCCACATTTGGAACGGTCACGATAGTCACTCCAAAAGTAATAATAAGTTACATTCACGAAAGCATCAAGAACGTGTAATAAATTGTACCAATCCACAGGAAGATCACAGGTAAAAATATGTTTGTTTGACCGACGTTTTTATTTTCTATCCTATTTACTATTTTTTATAATTTCAATACAAAGCTCGCGTTCGAGTTTTTGTTGATGTAAACATAATGACTTCACATCCTGTGAGAGTAGAGTACCTGAACTTTGGTGCTAAACCGTCATCTCTTGTGGCTTTACTTTTCTGTATTTTTCTAGAAAGTTACGTTTCTATGGGGGTTATCTTGTTCTTGCTCGCGGAATCCTTCATATTTACACAGTGGCAGACCGTCGCGGCGCAGTACGGTACAGTTTTCCTGTCCGAGGAATATGGCGGAAGAGCCGTAGCCAGAGCCTTTGCCATAAAGAGAAGATTCTTTCGTGGAATATACCAGGCTTTTGATGCCTGCCTTCGAGGCGATATATACGAATATTTCATTCATTCGCGAATAGAAAGCGTCCCGTATTCCATAACTCTCTTCTGCGCAAAGTCTCGCGGACGTTATCGTAATCGAGTTCACATTTGAATCGCGACGGGAAGCTTAAGATTGTACTTCCGAATATTTCAGGATCTAACTGACGTAGAAGAGAAAGAAAACCGGGAAAGAACGGTAGGAAAGTGCTTTAGGTTAGCAGGAAGTTCGAGTCTTCCTTCGTCACATCAATGTACGTGGCGATTTTTCAATTTTGCCTAATAATTAATTCTCTCGATACCTACGTAATATATCATACTAAATACCATTTATGCTCATTAAGCCTCAGGTTTTAATTTTAATTACATCAAAAGATATAAATAAAATAATTTAGGTAATTTTAGTACCAAATCTAGTGTCGAAAGAATTAATTCAGGGATAAGAATTTTGCGAAAAATTGTAAAAACAATCTAATTTAGTAAGCATTTTAAATGAAATGATCTCTTGAGGTAGACTCTGGTTTAGGAATCGTTAATCAACAGTGTACGTAATAGCGATAATATTAGATAGGCTTTGGAAAGGCGAAAACAGTTTTGAATCACTTTTTAAGAAATGGGTTTGTGAGATCAGGTGGCGTGGATAAAAGCAGACACCAAGGCGATTCTAGCGATTCATGAGCACGTGATTACGAACAACGCTCGCCTATCGGTGACTCACAGCGACTACAATACGTGGACGTTGAATATTCGCAGTGCACGCCGGGAAGATCGTGGGATTTATATGTGTCAGGTCAACACGGATCCTATGAAGAGTCAGGTAACGTAAATATAACCCTTTCCTATAAAAATGCCCTTTAAAAAACTAATTTATCTTACGTGAAAAATATTTCCATGTAGACGGATCTTTTTTTTTTTTTTTTTTTTTTTTTTTAATTATACTATAAATGAACAGAAGTATAAGATTAATGAAATATAAAATATAAATAAAACAATTAAGAATTATCATTATGCGAAATTATCGAGCGAATGGGAAATTTTCCGTAATACAAAAATTCTCTCAAGTTCATTGATATATAATTGCGACCTCAGTTGATTTTCCACTTCAATACGGTTGGTGATTTCGTTGTGTATTCCGTAACACTCCATATTCCTTCCTCGCTATACATTTGCATATATATATATATATATATATATATATATATATATATACAGCTCTGCTATAATTTATCTCCGCCGTATTCGCAGAGCGCATTTTTGGAGGTAGTAATACCGCCAGATATCATCTCGGAGGAGACCTCGAATGACATGATGGTTCCCGAGGGAGGTGCCGCGAAGCTGGTGTGCAAAGCGCGCGGTTATCCCAAGCCTGACATCGTGTGGAAGCGAGAAGACGGCGCCGAAATCATTTCGCGAGCCGGCGTCTCTGGTGGCAAAACAAAAAGTAAGGACTCCAAGTTTTATTTCGTGCCAGTCAATCTCGTTTTTCTCTTGGGAGCGATACGCTCCGGGCGTATTGCTACGGTACCAAACAGCTTTCTTCGGTTGCGAGACTGTCGGCGCAATTAAAATTGATCCCATCGGGATAGTAATCCGCAACCTGTGAGGATCAGAATTTAATCGACAGTCGTTGTTTCATATCACCTGGCGTATATATAAAATCAGTATAGAAAATTATTTTACAAGAGATCGTTTCTCTCGTGATGTGTGTAGTCCTAAAAAAAAAAATTTTAATTTATAATTCAAAAAAGAAACAAACATTTAAACATATACCGAAAATATATCTTTCTTTATTATATTATATATGTATAAATAATTCCAATTTAGAGCTCTGTGAGCTCCTATTTTCTTAAGTTCGTAACTGTAATTTTAATGAAACAAAACTATCTCGATCAAAGGACAAATTCAATTTGATAACTTAAATAATGACAAAGTTTCCATATGGAAACGTTTTTATGCATCTATGCATAAGTTTAAATTAAGCATCTGTTAAATTGCTCGGATGAAATTAATGTTGCGTATACTTTGATTATGTAACGAGCTAATCTCTGAGACTGCCCGTCTTCGCATCTTGCAATATTGCAGTACCCAGTGCAGAAGGCGAAACGCTGACTTTGTCGAAAGTAACGAGGGGCGAGATGGGCGCCTACCTGTGCATCGCCAGCAACGGAGTACCTCCGTCAGTCAGCAAACGAATGATGTTGCACGTACACTGTAAGTACATATATCTGCTATTTTGCTCGAACATTTCCGTCCTCTATGCCACAAAGGATATTTTGAATGACCTTTCTTTTCGCTTAGTTATCACAGAGTTATCACACTATCATTTTCACTTCAGCAATCATTTCAGATTGTCAATTGGTGGTGGCAACTTAAGACACTTAATTATTCATATTAGTAATTAGTAATATGAATAGAAAATAAACAGTATGTAAACTTTTTACAAAAGATAAAGATTTATTTCATCTTACATGATTTATAGAGATAATGATTATAATTTCGAGGCTTAGTAATAATTTATAGCATTCCTATAAGTTCTATAAGAAGTTTTATAATCTATCATTTCTATAAGTTTTTATTGATACTAAATTGATAATAATCGATTTTACTCACCACAGATATTCGTAAGAAATTGAGTAAATGCGTAAAGGAATGCATCAAGATTCAAATTTTTTTAGTGACCATATAGTGGTCTATGGTTTCTCGTGTACCAAGACGTTTTCTCGAACAATGGTCCAGAAAATCCGCGGATTCCTGACAGTAACCTTATCCGTGTGAGATGCTATTCGGTAAAATGAGAGAAGTATCTCGAAAAAAGTACAATGCGCTATGGCAATGACGAAGAAAAGCATCGCTTATACGATAGCCATCGTCACCTTTCCTTGCATAATGTTACTGTAACAAAGATGAGAAAGAGGAAGAGAGGAAAAGAAGAGGGAAAAGGGAAAGGGGGGGGAGGGAGGGAGGGAGAGAGAGAGAGAGAGAGAGAGAGAGAGAGAGAGAGAGAGAGAGAGAGAGAGAGAGAAAACTCTCCTCCTTTATAAAAGCCGAGACAGAGACCAACAAGGAGCGGAATAGAAAAGGAAGGAAGAAAAAGACCGAAGGTAAAATACTGCTTAAATAACAGCGCGTAATAGCGAAGAGGATGAAGTAGAGATTTCACGGAGGTGAGGTGCCAGGAAGGAGCCTGAGGTAATAAAATTACACCCGAGACGATGGTATAACACATCCACGTTTATCTCCTCTGCCTCTTTCGAAGGTTTAGCGAGAAGACAGCGTGCGCGATAAGATTCTGTTCAAATTGCGCGAAAATGAGGGTGGATGAAGACGCGCACGTCGAACAAATATTGTAAACTCGACTTTCCGTCAATTTTATTATAAAATTAACCTGATGATTTGTCTCTCATAAAAACAAAAAAAAAAATGAACCATAAAATTTCAAATTGCAATTTAATAAACCTTTCAATTTTATACAACTTGTTGCAAAATAAAATCCAAATTTCAACAGTAAATAAAGACAACAATAGACCTACTTTTTAATTAAATTTTTTGTACTTGTTCACCATTTTCTCTTTCTTCTCTTAATGTGAATAAAGACAGAAAAAGTTAACTAAACGGTACAAAAAGTTAATTAAAAAAAAGTGATCTAATGTGATAAAGAAAGCATATATATAATTATGCAGGATGTTTTATTTTAATATATTACCCTCAAAATTTTATTTATTTTTAATTTTAAAGAAAAGTGTTTCATATTAAAATTGTAGGACTTTGATCATCTGATGACGATATTGAATCATTTACGGATAACGCTACTGTCGAGATTTTTTTTACGGTCACTATTTTTTTAAACGGAATATATCTTTTATTACATAATATTTTATTTATATAAGATTCTTCTAAGCATTAAAATATTTCATTTGTAATCTCATACTTTTTTGTCCAGAATAACTAGAGGAATCGTATTATATCTTTTACATATATTATATAGTTTTATGGATTTCTTACATCAATCTATATTTATTGTATGATGTTATTTAAAAAAATAGCGATAAATTGACTGGCACCATCTATGAACGAATCAATATTGTAATCATGTAGTTCCCCCGGAATCCTAAATCTTTTTATAAAATATATTTTTTTTTAAATAGAAAATAAAATTTTGAAAGCTGACTTTTGGAGGTCATATTAAAAAATGGGACGTCCTAGTAAGTAAAGTTAAAGCAATTATTTGAGCAATATAATATAAATCAACAATTATTAATTAAGGAAATAAAAACTGAGGAGGTCACGAAATATTGGATTTTAAGTATTTTTTACACAAAAAACCCGATTCTAAGATAAATTCTCGTATATCAAAAGATTGTACGTTCATTAAAGGAGGCATAATAGTGAAAAAGAAGTAAGCTTCATGGTGGTAGAAAACGTGATGTGACGACAGCGAGTTAAGCGGTTACGACCGACCCGACTGTATCTTACAATTAGAAACTGGAGAAGAGGTAATTTCTCGTGTGAAATTAGACGTACCTGTGAACGTGCGTACAGTTCTCTGTTTCACAATTTCGCATCTAACCTCGGGTACTATAACAAAATTACACAATAAATTGATTTTTATCAAAACATGCTGTGGACGAATCTATATCTATGAGTTATTGCTGAAAAAAATAGGATACAATCTTTAAAAAGTTTCGTCGGGAATCGTTTTGTTTATATAGCTTTTAATGTATTTTTCGTCATAAAAGTCGAAAACTGTCATCATAATCACACTTTTAAGGGAAGGAATCGAATTACTTTATAAAACGTGAATTTTTATCATTGCAACTATTATTCAACTTAAGAAAAAACACATTATAATGTTAATATATGGTGTATCATAAATAGTTAATACAACAAACTTGACGGACTTTCCCCAAGTAAAATTGTACTCGCGACTCACGTTCGCTCATCATTGGCATCCACGTGACGGTAGAATAAAAGTCTCGTCTTAGTTAAAGACTTGGAGAGAAGAGAGAGAGAGAGAGAGAGAGAGAGACCAAGCCTTGATCTAATCATCGCAAGATATGACAAGCTGAACTTTATTCAGAAACTTTAAACATCCCACCGTCAGCTCCGGTTTTAACTTAGTTCCAACGTTTTAACTTCTCCGTTACATCTCTCTCGCGACTTCCTTTCTCCCCCCCTCCCCTCCCCCCCCCCCGTTCGCAACTTTTCCACGGAACTCGGACGCGTAATTACGTGTTAGATAAATATGATTGTACACGAGGAGATGGGACAGGGACTGAAAAGCAACGCGACAAACGCCGCATCGTGCGCGATTCCAGTAATGCGAAAAATACACGAGACACAGCCGACACGTTGGTTTCGTGTTGGTTTTGGTTACTTGGTTTTGTGTTGGTTTTGGTTGGTTTGGTTTTTGACACGGTCTTACCGCTGCTTCTCGACAAGGGACACCGTTACTCCAGCAGTAGTATATGTGGAGTGAAACGTCATAAAAAAAAGGGATCGAGCGTTATCTTTATCACTACAGGAGTACCGTAGGTCTCCGCGCGTCCAAAACGAGATAAGAGATCATGTCCTTTCGAGGAGAGAAAGAAAGAGAGAGTAATAAAGAGGGGTTGGAGGGGGAGGGGGGAGGGGGTCAGCTAGCTAACGTACAGTCCAGGTCGTTGTTAGACCTGAGACAAAATAATAGGCCTTCCTAATGGTTTATACGTTGACTTATTACGTCGTTCTATTGCTATCGCATTCTAAAAAGACCTACAAGTATTATTACGATTATTACTATTTCGGAATTAAAGGCTGATGTGCAATCCGTTACAAACAATAAGATATTGTTTATCATGATTGCAAGATATTATTACTTATTATTTGTAATTATGTACACCTACTTCTTTATAATTAATCGTTTGTTTAAGTAAGTAACTCGCATATGCTTCTTATGTGCCTATTGATGATAAAATTCTCTGTAACAAGTAATTTTTATTATTCATTGAAATAGACAATACAATATAATAAATAATAAATTAAGTATTATTATTGGATAATCTGTCTCTCTCTCTCTCTCTCTCTCTCTCTCTCTGTCTTAAAGTCAATTTATATTGTATTAGATACATATATATTAATGTTAAAATTTCTAATAGTCATAAAACATGATACTGATAGGAATCTTTTCCAAAATTTACTTTCAATAACTTCTTAATTATACGATTAGAAAAACTTAAGAAATAAGTACGAAAGTATAAACTCTGATAAAATATTGACTCAAATTAAAACGTAGATCAGTTCTGCATCAGCAATTCTTTAGTTCTTCAGTTCTCGAATATAAGTTAAAAATAAGTCGAATATTATAAAAAAAAACTATTACTGTAAGATTTGTGTGGAATAAATTTCTTTATTATGAACGGATAAATATCTTATGTGTTACAACGTTTTTCTTCAAAAGAATAAACAGATATTATCTTGTGAGCTTGAGAGTAAGCAATACAAAATAATAATAAATATTGTTTTTAAAGAATTGTTCAACTTATCTGTGAGAATTGATAAAGGAATTATTTATCTAGAGGGTATTTGACACGGTACTGAGAATCGCACGCTGTTAATGCATTAAATTATTACACCGCATTAAGCTGTTACACCACATTAGATCAGAGTATAAACGCGACGAATGTAATTTTGCGATCATATTAAGTGCCTCGAGCTCGTTGAACTTAATTAGCGGAGGCGATGGAAGAAATTAGCCTATATCGCTTATTTATATGTAACCTCGCAATTGTGCTTTACGATCGGCTCTCTATTTCAGTCTTTCGCTTTAGATCGATCAACTGTCCATTTTGTCGCACAGATATCGCATCCACAACTTATTTGATTGATGTTCGACAAATTCATTTTAGCATCGCTATATTTATTGGCGATATCATATGGTGAACTCTTATCATGTAACATACCGTTATGCAGTTACTGCATAAATGTGTAAAATACAAGATGTTTCATATTCGTAAAAATATTCTTTGCTAAAAATATTTAAGTCTATCTGACGGATAAATTTATTAACATAAACGAAAATACGAATAGAAAGGAGAAAGTGTCCAATCAAGTTAACTTTTTCTATGGAGAATTTAATTTGACTTTTTATAAAATCAAAAATTTAGAAGAGTTTATCAATATCTTATTAAAAGAAAGTTCGATTGATCTAAGAATAGTTATTTTTGTCAATGATTTCGACGAAAACTTTTTCGACGAAAAAATGAAATTCATAATAGTTTCGTTTATTGAAAATTTGTATTTATCTTTTGTTCGAAAATTTCAAATTCCAATCTATGCAGGAACACGCTATATCCATATATGTTGAGATATGTTATATGTTGAAATTTGTTGAGATATAAAAATCATTTATATTATAAGCTCAAATTTAGTAAGAACTTTTACTAATAATAGATGTGAGTTTGATAGATTACAAGTACTTATTTTATAAATTTATCTAATGCAAAACACACACACCAATATATATATATATATATGTGTGTGTGTGTATGTGTGTGTGTGTGTGTGTGTGTGTGTGTGTGTGTGTGTGTGTGTGTGTGTGTGTGTGTGTGTGTGTGTATGTATTAAATTATATATATTAATCTATTTCATATGAATATATATATATATATATTCAAGGGTGGAAAATTATTTTTTTAAACAATAACAATTCGTTATCACTACAAAAAAAAAATGATTCGTTACTTTTTTCGTTACTTTTTTAATGCTAAAATGAAATCAGATTAAATAAAAAATTTACTTTTATAATTTTTTGTAGCAAATAACAATAAAACTTTTTTATAATCACTAGTCAAACGATCTATTTATCAATAAACTGATGATATGCGGAATAAGCGGCGATGATTTGCATCCCGTGCAATTGCTTGATATCGAAAATGTCGCAGCATATTTGCATATTTCGTCGAGTTCACAGGCTCGTTCACAATTAAGAGTAATGTCGGGCAATCTCTGTTTTGTTGTCCAGGTAAACGCGTCACCTATTGTCACATATCGAGCTAAACGTTACACGAAGAATTCCCAGCGCGAATATTCATCACCATCACACTACTATGCATGCCGTAAAATCGGTATTGAAAATTTTTGGATAAATTGAAAGTTTGCGCATAAATCTGTTGAAAAAAATCACACATTGGATTTGCGAGACGTGTTCGGTAAATCAAAACAATTAAAACTGTCTCTTTCTCTCTTGCTACGGTACAGAAGGGATTCATAAATCAATTGTCGCGATACAACGCACGGCTGTACTTACAATGGAGGCGAAAACGTGATTCAATTTGGCGCATAATTGTTCGCCGAGAAGATTGCCGAGGATTCACTCGTTCATTTTGATAATTCGTCTTGTACTTTCCGACTCGTTCGCGTTTTTACAACATAATCAACGACGTACATCATAATTACCAATTATTCGTATGGTCTCTCTTCCAATTATTATTACGATGATTCATATCTGGATTTTCTGTTAAATGAAAGTTTAGTTAGTATGTTAAGTTGATGTATGAATTATGAATTATGAATATATGTTCATTGTTGGCACTGGTATAAGGTCACACAGCATCCCGCGCAAATCTGCACAATTAATCTCTTAATTTGTTTGTTCTTATTATAAAGATTATTCTTATTGCCTTTATTTATTCTACTTGCAAAAATCGGACTTGTAAAAAATAATTTCATGCACATACACATACTTCTTAATTATTCAAATGGTAAATCTGTACATTTGGTATTATTATGAAATTTACATTTGATGAGAGATAGCCAATCAATAAATACGATAGCCACCGTTTTACCATCGTAAAATTTCGAAGAAACGCTTCAAATCACGTTATTGCAAAAGTAACATTTTATTTAAAAAGTAATTAATCGATAAAGCAGATTTTTTTTCTCTTCGATGTATGAAATCTATACGTATCAGAATTATTTGATTTTTATCCGAGAATGTTGAGGTACCTGAGTTACGGTTACGTACCGCCAAACATCCTGCGTATTCCCTTTTCTCATATAAAAGGGTCTTCTTGGAGTTGCTAGGATCTTTGGTGTGCACAAGCTTGGCATGAGCACATATATTTCCCAAGCGACGCTTGAAAAGAGTCGATCCAAAGATCCTCCAGGAAAAAAGGGCTAGTTTATCTCGCGCCATCTTAATTTTTCCGTTACCATGTTACATAATATTGTCATTAAGTATTCTGCCCACTCGATATCACTGATGTAATATTTACTACTACAAATGGCCAAGGTACGGTTCATTTTATGAGGTATTATCTTTTAACGATGAGAATCGTTAAAGCTTATAATGGCATTAATTAAATTTCATTATGGATACAAATATCCATTTATATTTGTCATATTTTTATGTATGTTGTGTCCATTTATCGTTTAGGATTAACTCAGATATTAACATATTAACAAAACAATATCGAGAGATGGATAGTGTCTCATTGCTAAATTTACGCGTAACGATGATGTAAAACAAGTCTGAGATGCCTGATAGTTATCTTTACGCAAAACTCTGAAATAAATTATTTCACAACTTATCGTAGTAATAATTGCACCGATTATATTCTGATTAGGCTCAATCGATAATAATTTAAATTACATAACGTAGTTTTTCTTTTTGTAAAAAAAATCATTATTTTCGTAAGTAATACAATAGATCATTTGAGATGTAAAGAAGATATGCCTTAAAAACACACATATGCCTTAAGAAAATTATGTAACTTGCAATATGTAATTACATTTTTTTGAAACATGATTATATGTTTTTCCTTTACACAATTGATTTATCTCATTACTATATTTAACATTTTATATTTACAATTAATTTTTTACATAAATTATATTATAGCGATTTAAATTCGTTGTTGAATCCAAAATATATACATTACATAACTGTTAAAATAATAATTTTGTTAAATTCAACGTATCTCAACTTAATTACTTAATGTATATGTTCTTTTTATTCTACTTGTTTATAATTTACTGAGCAATGACTCAGTATAATTAAGTCAAAACTTTATTAATAGCAATGGCAAGATTGTGCCATGAAATACGATATTTATAATGTGCAAAGAAATTTCTCTTGTGCATAACATCTCAATAAAGAAATGGGAGAATTCAACTGGCTACTAGCCGTTTTTCCTGGAAGCAGAATTTCAGAATTGGTGGGGGGTTAAGTAGCCGCTGTAAAACGCACTGTAAGCGTTTTGTGACGACACGACGTTTGGCCGAGCTTTGGCCGAAAGAAGAAGTGCTCGGCGTGGTCGCCTGTTAAAATGTAAGCAGCTCACGAAAAGCTGCTTACGATACTCGAAATGAAAAGCAGCGCAACGCTGCCATGAAGTGGAGACAGAAAGCGAGCGAGAGAGAGAAAGATAGAGAAGGGGGTGGGATGGGGCGGGGGGAGTGGGGAGGGGGGGAGGGGTGGAGAAAGGAAGAGATAGAAAATGCGTCCTTTCCGCTCGCTCGCTAAATGACAATCTGTCAGCGTGTTTCATTAGCGTGAGGTGCTCACGTAGCTCGCTAATGACGCACCCGCACAAAGAGAGACCACACTGTAACTACTGAGGTAAGGCGATTGAATTGTGCAAATGGTACAATGCACCATCGTTGTTTCCCTATCTCGAGATCTTCGCTTTGAAAGAAATCAGAAAAATATCCTTTGTGGCGTCAGCGACGCGATGACGTTCAATTAGAGAAATTAGTTTGTGGAGAACCGCGCGCGCAGATGCGTCGCCGATGTTACGTCGTTGTTTCTGTTAGCACGATCGCGTCTGATCGAATCGTTATGGTTTACAGTTCATCCGATGGTCCAGGTACCGAACCAGCTGGTCGGGGCTCCGATCGGAACTAACGTCACATTGATCTGCCTCGTGGAGGCATCACCCAAGGCCATTAATTATTGGACTCGAGACTCAGGTAATGGAACGGTGCAATTAGCGCGTAATTCTTGCCACTCGATCTCGATTTGAATGTTAAAACTTCAAAACAATTGAAAGATTTCAAATTATCCTGAAAAATTTTAAAATACAAAATAATTTAAAATATTTAAATAATTTAAGTAATTTAAAATATTTTATACAGTTGGAAGATTTATTCGTATTTTATTCAGAAACGGAAAATATCTTTTGATATCTATCTCGAAATTATCTCGATTAATAGAAATACTTATTATAACTTTAACTTAATTTTTTTTTATACAACTTATTTCTTACGTTTCAATTTCTAAAATTGAATTGAGTGTGTGTGTGTGTGTGTGTATTTTTTTTTCAGACGAAATGATAATCAGTAACAGCAAATACACAATGTCCGAGCAGAAGACATCGGTATATAGCGTGCAGATGCGATTGGTGATTATGAACTTGCAGAAACACGATTTGGGTGGCTACAAATGCATCTCGAAGAACTCTATCGGCGATGCTGAGGGGAACATCCGGCTTTACGGTAAGTTTCCGCGGTTAACGCGTCGACGAAAACAGGTCGTAAAGTCTCTCTAGTAAGGTAGGGCTTCCAGAAAGTCTCGGGAAAACTTTGTCAGACGCAAACGACCTCGTATCATCGTAAAATCTCTTCGAAAGTTAATGCATTTATTATATATATTTATTATATATTTTTTAAAAAATTACTAGTTAATCCGAAAATAGACTAGACATAGAAAAAAAAAAAAAAAACATGCCAAATCTTATTAGATGGATCAAATATTTAGAATTTTACTTTAAAATATTTGAATATTGAAAACAAAGTGTGAATGCAGGAATTTAAGGGTGAAAAAGTGCTACAATATTAAATCCTTAATTAATAAAATTTAATTGATGGAAAAGGATATATTGGACTTGAGCATTGCACTGATATAGATGTACATTCATTCTAATTCCTTATCATCTTCCAAAAGACTTCCAAAAAGGAAAGTGCTTTTCTGGAGCTTTGAAACAACGTCGGATATATCAGAAGCGTGTATCTGAAGGGTGGTCGCAGTTTGTACGTGTTTCCAACGGCAAGAAAGTACGGCGTATCATTACGACATCGTCGTTTCCATTACACGCGCGATTTAATACGTCGCAATCTTACAAGAACGATCAACGGCAATGAATGCCTCGCGCATTATGCAACACGACATTATTTTTCTTGTCACTTGGTAACGATGTCGCTGTGTAAAAAATGGCGAGCATTTAGGTTTAAGAATATAGAATTAAAGAACGGATATTTTTGTTTTGTCATTAACAGATTTAATCGTATTTTTAATTTTTAATTCTTTCTTCTACTATTTTTTATTCGTTACTTAGTGCGAATTGTAAAGAATGAAAAGAAGAATGAGGAAAAAAAAAAAAGCAAAAAATGATAAAACTAAAACCATAAAATGAAAATCTGGGGACAGAAATATTTTATATGCACCTATATAATATTTCTGACGCTGATGATTTTCTTCGTTTTGTAATCTCAAGAATTTATCTCGAAGAAACCGCATGACTGTCATTATAAGAATATCGGTATTTGTGAAATTAAGTTTCCTCTCGAGTTTTACTTTATTTGAGATGTTAAAAGGACCGACGTATAGAAGACGCGGATCGGAATTTTTATAGTTTCTTAGGCACGTAACCATTTCTCCATCGTAACCATAAGTTATTTCATGACGCAGATAATACTGTGCCTTCCTATAAAATATTTATAGAATTCGCTGTGTAACTGCAAAATATCATCGATCGCCTATGTACGTCGAAATATGAAATATTCAAATCAGTAATCTTCGAAATCTTTGCGATATCAGTTATAACGTGATCATAATCCGCTTTCTCTTCTCCGATAGCATCTTCTTTTAACATTTTTTAAAACGTTTAAACTATTCTATAATATTCTATAGAACTATTCTATAATATTCTATATTAATAACACGCTTACAAAAAAATTAATATATATATATATATATATATATATATATATATATATATATATGAAATAATGATTATAATATATAATTGTTATTAGCATGCACAAAACAAGATATAATTTATTAAATTTTTATCTACATTATTCATTTCTCATTTATTTTATATTTTTGTTACTAAATATTTCTTATATTAAGCTATATTAAGTAATAATATGGCAAATATTAATAAAATACGATTTAGGCGATCGATACATATTCAACAACTTTCCGCTACGTCGCGTTGACGAAATGACGTTACGGTCATCACAAAAAGTCGTCATGAATATTGTCCTATAATTTCTCGTTTTGATTGAACATTACGATCCATTTACAGCGCATATGCAGGTATCTCTTTTATCAAAATTATAAAAAAAAGGCAAATTTTTCATGGACAACACAACTTGACATCATCCTTTCACTAGTGTACCATAAGCTACAAATGCATCTATAACTTTTCACTCACTTCACTCGGAGTATGTTCTTATTTTTTTCACAGTTTATCGGATTCTGTCATCACATAATTTCACATTATCACATAATTTTTCACTTTATGGCACGAAAGAAAATTCAACAAAATTGCGAATTTTTACAGCGCTCTTGGCGCGAAATAACGATCAAGTACAATCAAGTCATTTTACGTATTTTCTGCAATTTTTGATCCACAGCTGAATCGCTTACAACATAATCATTGAATAGCAAAAAAGTAAAGCAAATGCGATTTCGAGTACGTCTTTAAAATTATTTGACCTCAATTAATCAATAAAATCAATTACACGAAATCTTGTAAAATAAAAATTTCATTTTTCAGAATAATGACAGTTTAATTTAGCAGTAACATTAAGGGAAATGCTATTTCAATAATATTATTTAACGACATACGCTCGATTTAATCGTCATTCGTCATTCTTGGATTACATATGACAATAGAAAATTGGTATAATATACTTAATAAATGCGACAAATCATTTCATTATGTTCGATGCTTTTAAATAAATGACGAAATGGGTATTGATCGAAATCCGAGTAACCGTCATAATATTGTAATACAACATAGTACATACTCAGGATTATTTCTGTTGCTGACATTTATTTTGATTATTCACGAAGGACATGATACATAATGCTGCCTTCACTTATACATTTTACTATTTTATGACCTTTTTTAATAAATAATTTAGTGCACACTTGTTATTTTTACTGCTTAATATTTTTTTAAACATATTGCAAAACTTTATATATATATATATATATATATATATATATTCAAAATGGCAAAATAAATAATATCATAAATAAATAATATATGTTTTTCCTTCTTATGAAATTTCTTTATAAAATGCAATTTTTACGATAACTTGCCTAAAAATTACCAATAAGAGTTATTACGTTATCATACAGTACAATATCATAATCCTGAGTTGCGTACATAAGCGTTATCGCAACGTAAATTTTCAGTGTCGCATTAGAAACTAAATTTCAAACAAGTTATCGACGAGAAAAGCACTTAAAATTATAGATTTACACGCGACGATGAAATTCGTATTTGTATCCCATGCTACCTAGAACACTCAACACAAGTTATCAAAAACATAAGGGAGATCAAAACGCAAAACGGAAAGCCACGTTACGTTATTATTATTAGAATCACGAGGAAATAATTTTTGTATATGGTGTACACCAAAAAATTTACTTTTGTCACAAATTTTCAGTAATATGATCTAAGGATAAGTCCAATGTTTTAGTTCACCTCTTCATCGTAACAAGAATAATAATAACATGCGAGATAGAGCCAAGCTCGATACCTTTCATCATATCTTGTAGCAAATCGCACAAGAGAATTACATAGTCGTTTAGATAAGTTAATTCGTTAGCTATTTTTTGTTATTTTATTACAAAGATTGTAATTACGGTCTTCGCATGATTAAAAAGAAATTACGGAAAAAACGTAAACATAAAAGATATTATCTTTTCATTACAAAATAGGGGAATAAGGGAAATTTTTCAAGAAATATTACCGCTGACATAAATAAGTGACGAAAAATTGTTAACAAACTGTTCGAATCGGGAACGCCGCTTATATTTCCAATAATGGCTTTTTCTAAATCAGGCGGTATGAGTTGCCGCCCGTTTGTCGAAAAAGTGGCGGCGAAACAATAGCGAAGATCGTCCGGGCATCACATCGCCGGGTTAAAAGACCGTGAAACAATATCTGACATGACCACCCCCTTCCCCCTCCCCCCTCCCCCTCCCTCTCCCCGTTATCTCTCTCTTCTTGCTCTTCGTCATCTCGGTTTCCGCGTACCCCTGTGTGTTTCGTATTAGTTATCGTTTATATCAGCCGGCTAGACAAAACGCGCCGCCCGGAATTGGGTGAGCCATCTGTTGCCAGACATGATCGATAAAAGTCTGCCAAGTGTTATCAGTGCTAAACTGCTATTTCGACGGGCTGCCGCACCCTCTCTTCCACTTGTACCACTTCTTCTTACAGTACTTCTTCTATCCACCGCAACCTGTCTCTTCGCAGCAGCTGTATACGAGGTGTCGCCGGTTTACCGAGACAAATTTTTACCCCCGAGAAAGAATTCTGCGATCGCTATACGAAGTTGACTTTCGCCGAACAAAAAAAAAAAAAAAGAAAAAGAAAAAATATGTTGGATGGATATAATTGTGAAAATCATTTATGCTACATACGAGTACAAAAGTTGCCGCGAGTTTCGAATTTAAATATGAATATTTTCGACGCGAGGCAAAGATAAAATTTTTGCATTAGAGAGAATTTACATTATATCCGATTTAAATTCATTAGCAATATTGCTGAGTGAAGCTTAACCGAGCAAAAGGAAAATTAGGATGGAAACTGCGCCTCGCTGCACGGCTCGAGCGCCCCGTAATGAGTAAGTAGCAAAATGGCTAGCAGAGAGCACACCTAATTCAATATCATTGAAACACGATCTTGTCAATTAGCTCTGTGATTTTGGTATTTAGTAGCTTCGTCGAAGCTATATAATCAATATAGGAGTTAGAAATTCTAACGTTACGCGGATTTGATTACACTAATATAATTTCGCTCAGATAACAGGACATCTAATGTTTAACATTTAATCAAATATATTTTTTAATTAAAATGTAAGTCAGTTATGTTAAAATTAAATATTAAAATGCTAAGAATTGATGTTATAAAATATATATATATATATATCATTTTTTACAATAGAAAATATAAAATGATATTGGGAAAGTATCTAGAAAGAGCGATTTAATGTGAAAACAATAATTGTGAAACTTTCAATTATGGTTGGATAGATAAGATCGCATTGCAAGAATTATGTCATAGCTCTATTAAATTAACATAGAAAATTAGCTAAATCAGATATGTTCTAAAGACGAGCAAATCGTATCAATTAATTCCCCAACGTGCGAGAGATAACGGTTCGTATCGTGTTGTATTCCCTCCCTTTCCTCTCTATAACATTGCGTTTTCCGCTATCACGTATCGACTTGCTCATCATTCACTCGTTGAATTTCAATGGAACGTGTCGTGGATATTAAGCATCGCTGAAAAATACGCGAGTAATGTCAAGAAAAGGATGAATTCAGGGGAAGTTCGTGTTATAAATACTGAAAAAATATCTCCCATCTCTCAAAAGAGAATTTTTGAAAGTAAAGAAGTTTTTGAATAAGCAATTGAGTCGATTCGTTTCCCATTGCACGCAACAATGGCACCCCCCCCCCTCCCCCCAAAATTGCGCAAAATTTCGAAAAAGAATTCTCACTTCACTTTTATTCCCCTCACGTGTGTTGAAACGACGTCGAGCGTAAAAATGTCGCGCGATACTCTCCATCAAGGTTCTGTAAATGCCGAAAAAAAAAAAATGATATCTCACACCGACTACTAGCTGACCGTAGTTGAAATAATGTTTCGGCACGATCGTGCCTTGAATCCAATAAAACAAAGAAACTGCAAGCTTAATGTTCTCATTGCACGTGCGTAACGCAAATATCGACAATGTCACACTGACTCGACAACTTGTTGTAAGCGACTGTTTCCTCACGTTCATTTAATTCTCTTTCTGAGAATTACGACTCGTTTAATGTAGATACTAAAAGTAAGAATGAAAAAGGTAAGAATGACTCTGGGAAAATACTCGAACGAGTTTCAAGTTCCGAGTTGCTTTTCAAATAACTTGGACCTTCGCAAATTTTTTTAGACTATATTGTAAGAGATAGAGAAAGTACCGAAAGGAGATCAATTAAATATTAATAGAAGGTTGGGAATACGAATAGTTCATCACAGTTACAGCGGAATAAGTGTCTCGGGTCGAAAACTACGAATGATCTACCGTCGGCCTCCGGTCGGCCCTGTTAATTTCTCCACAATATCTTCCACAATATTATTTCCAGAATTTGAACAATTTTGTTGTTGATTTAATCTGATTGAATTTGACACAATTCATTGGCGATTCTTCCGTCATCCTTATCATGTTATAGATATGGAACTGCCTAAGCATCCGAAAAAGAGCGGCGACCGACGACCGGAGGATCCCGCGGGCGAGTCAATCGGTGATCGCGATCACAGGCTGAATCACGCGCATCAAGGTTCATTAAGGGAAACAGGATCGACCCTGGAACCGGCCCTCGACGCGGATGACAATTCGGCGTCTACCACATCGAGAGAGAATACACCGCCCGCGACGATCGGCATTACCCTGATCGTGCTGCACCACTTGTTCGCTTCGACGTAAGATAGACCGTAACCCGTAAATCTGTTCTTAAAACGCAAATTACGTTTTTGCCACAAGCTCGATTCTCGAACTTGGGGAGATTGCGAGATAACGACTCGAAAATAGCATCCATCGCCTCGCGTTCTCGGCGATCCACGACATTGATCGCTGAATATCGATATCGATATCACATCATTGATATTGATGGAACATTAGTCGCGTTATTTTATATATATATAGAAGCCATTACTGTGCGCCACATTGATGAACGGTGTGTTTGAAAAAAATGTAGAAAAGCTTGTTAAAACTTTGAAATAAAATTCCTTGCTAAAAATCAAAAGTAAATTGGTGATGAATATTTTGACTGTTATTTAAATTTTTTTACGTGATAATTTTTTATTGTCCAATTTTCTTCAAAATGTATAAATAATTGTTTCAATTTATTAAAATTTATTTTATTTATAACGTTTATTATATTTATAAAAATATTAGACAGATTACATATGTGGCTTTCGGTATCTCTATCAATGTCAGCTCTACGCAGTAATTAAACAGTCCACTGTCAGCTCGCATTTCGAAGAAAACGCATTTCGTAAAATTCAAATATGATTTGTGAAAATAAATGCTAATAAAACTGTCCACATAAAAATAATAGAAACTTGAGCTTAAGGAACATCTAATTAACAAGTATATGTTAAATTAAATCGTACATAGTATAACGTGTGTCGCGTAGACGGAACAAATCGATTGCGTATGGAAATGAAATATGGATGATTTTTATAAAAAATATATTTTTAGTAAAGAGTATTTGAGATGATCTCCTTATATCTTAGAAATATATTTATATAAAATATATTTTCTATTCTGAAGTCTGTTGTTTAACTTTTGGCAATAACTTGCTTAAAAATAAATTTATTTCTCTTTTTAAATAAAACCACCTATGATTTATTGATCTAAATATCGTTAATTTTTTTATCGAATAAATAATATGCATTTAAAGAAATGTTATTCAAAAATTTCGTTTTCAAAGAATTTATATTGTTATTCATTCATATGATTAAGATCGATACTATCTACCTTATAGAGACGCGCACGCGTAATCGCGATTTCTTTTCATATAAAGGCTGTTCATATTTCGTAGGGCACCAATTCAATATGATCGCTCTTCCGCCTCAGTGCCTATGTAAATTAACAGTCTAGCGAATACCGAACGAAATGTTAACGACGAAGATCGAAGATCGTGAAATTTTGTTCGTGCCACCATCGCGAGTTACGGTTAGCCCGATTATTCGTCTATGCGGCTTAACGAGATATCTCGTTAGTTGCCGCATCTCCGCGCGCTGCACCACCAAACGACATAATTATTAAATTGCCAGTCTTCTTTTTTATCTTGCATCCGAAACGTCGTCAGATCGTGGGTGAGACGGTTTTACACGGAATCGATTACGCGAACGTCATTCACATGGTAGTGGTGACGCGACGCGACGCGGAGAGGAAGCGCTTCCGCGAAACGACTGTCGCAGCAGAGATCTCGCATATTTAATTAATGTGTAAATTTTCGTCAAGCGACTTCACATGATTGGTTATGATTGTGTGAAAGCAGTTGTTGTAGCATCGACATCTCCAGAGTTTCGAAAATTCTAGATTAAGGAAAGAGAAAGACCGAGCATACGGATATATCGTCCGAGTAGAGAAAATAACTGCTCGTTTATATTTCCCTTCTTTTGAATAGAAATTCTATATATAGGACTCTACTCCAGAATAATATTTTGAGTTGTGTGTTAGATATAACATTAGCATATTTAAAAATGATAAGGTGTAAATCATAAGTTATAATAAAACATGATTTAATAATAAAGTAATATTAATTTATATCTCTCATCACAACTTGGGAGAAATTTTAACTGTTTTTAATAATTTTTCATTTCAAGCAGAATTTAATGATTCGATCGATCTTTATACTAGAGACATCCTTTCATTTGACACAAACGTTAATTTTGTTTTCGGTTTGTTCACTTTAATGTTAAAATATAATGTACATTAATTTGAACCCGCATTGATCCAATCTACCAAAATCTATCAAAGCGAGAAGGGTTTTCCATTTTTATGCCACGAGAGTTTCATAAGAAATTGATGAAAAAATATCGATATAGGTGTCAAGAGAAAGGTAAAAAATAAAACTTTTTTAGATAAAACAATATTCTGTAAATAACTGTAGATATCCCGTCACTATGTGTAAAGAAAATGGCGGAATTAATCAGCAGCGCTACATTGGTTTTGCCTCTCTTCTTAATCTGGAATTTTAACAAAATTAATTTTGTATAATTACGATAATACGAAATATTAGATCTTTCGTATTGGATCTTTCGTATTCCATTCGCGTGTGCAGAGACACATGTGAGTTTGCAATTTGAAGCGTATATTTCATGTTCCTGAAAAATTCAATTTTACATTAAATTGCATTTATTGCTTTGAACATCTAAAAGGGATTAGACAAAAGGACGTTTTTGCGAAATTTTATGCATGTTTTATGCTATATTTATAATTTTAACTTCTCTATACATGTATGTATATTAAGACATCATTGGACTATGAAGAAAGAGTATCGCTTTTTTTATCTTTCTTTTTGTAGTATCTACCTATATTACTTGGGTTCAATGTTTTTCTGGAAAAAAAAAAAAAAAAAAAAAACATCAGCTCGTATGAGAAAACGGTAATTGAAGTTTTTTTCATTAACATATTTATACCGCGTGAGCAATCATATGAAATTTATTGGCAGTTTCGTTATATGACTATGCTGATTGATTTGTATGATAGAGATGCCTCTCTAATCAACATTTAAACATTACTCAAACAGATACGTCATATTAATTTCTTTAATATGCAGCTCATATGTTTCATGTACGTGATCTTATTCTTGGTTTATTCTAATATAAAAATGTAATGCATTGATTTATTTATTTAATTAATCCGCATTGATCTAGAATGTGTCAAGCAAAAGGCTTTCCATTTATTTCAGCTTTCATTTTATATCACGATAAAAATTTCAGAAGAAATTGATAAAGAAGATAAAGAAATATCAATATATGCTTCAAAGAAAGATAGAAAATAAAATCTTTTTTAACTAAAACAACACAATAAAACAATCATAAATAATCATTGTCGATCAATCACTGTCGAATTTTTGCTTATTGAAATTCCAATAATTTTCGAATTATAAATATTTGATTGATATCACAAAAATTCTTTGCGTTACAAAGTATAAAGTAATAGCAGTAAATAACACCTTACTATCACTTTATATTGACATGTTAATAAATATTGAAATTTTGAAACTTTTATTTCTCCAAAATCTATAAATTGCATAAAAGGACTGCTAGAAAATGACTCATATAGTTATTAAGTTTAAATAATTTAAATATATTATTACTAACTGTATGATATTAATTTTGCTTTCACGTTTTTTTAACTGAATTTTTCATTTATCTCATATTTAATATTACTGATTCATTAGTAATATTATTGTATAATTCGTACGTGTAAATTTTTGAGAAAAGTGTGATCCGTCGAAAACGCGATGGCTAGGTAAACGATTTTTGATACGTAATTTTGGCGCTAAACAACAAAACGTGCAGATGAAAAAAGTAACAGATAATTACTTCTACGAAGTAAGAAAAACGTGCCAAATGTTCGCCTTCCATATTCGTTGTTTATTTTAACAAAAATTCATCACTTTATTCAAGATCACTTTATTCTAAACGTTCCAAGGGTCCATATCGCTTTTTTCAAATTCTATTTTTAAATATTTATATTATTATTATTCCATTTAGGCGGCTTTTCTATAAATGGCATCAAGCGTTGATTTCGCTCGTTTTGAATTTGCAACGCTTATAGAATTCTCAAATCTTGGAAATGTTTATGTAAAAAACGATAAAACACGACATAAAGGAACGATCTATCCATCTTTCTGTATAAATGTATATATGCTTTTTAATTAATATTGATTAATCTATTAATAGTTAAATCTCAAGTTATTCTTATTTGTCAAGTAGATTAAGAGCCTATAACTTTACTGTAAATTATGGCACAAAAGGCTACTCTCTAGAGAGAACTTTAGAGTCTTATTTTTCAGTTTTAACATAAGGCCTTTACATAAAAATCGTCCATCTAATGGGACAATGAATACTGCCGGTAGACAAAAGATGCGAAACTTTGTAATGACAACACTTTTGCTACCGTTCGTTATGACGGCGCTGTCAATTACGTTATCCCGTAGTCGTTAAAATGGACGGTTAACATGTACGGAGGTTAAATATTTTATACTTGTAAAGTATGAGAGAAGAGAATAATGCATGATCTGTCTGCGTATAAAAGTAACTCTTTTTCGCAGAGATATGATAATATATAATAAGATAAAATGGCAATTGACTCATTACTCACTTCTTTACGTGATATTAAATCAAATATTGTATATATATACTGTTACATCATCAATTGTCATAATAAATATAATAAATATAATATAATTATTTTGAAAATATGCACTGTAATAATATAAATTACCGCTTAATTTTTTTCTTTTAATATATCTAGAAAGATATATCTTCTTCTCTTTTTTTGTTCTGTATTTATTAATCAGTGGTATGTTTCGTATGTGTGTACAAAATGAATAGAGTATATTAATAAAATCATGAATTATTAGAATGAAACGCATAATATTAATTATACAGCAGCCAGATTAAATTGTTCTCTTGATAAAAAAGTTCTGCTTGATATATTTATAAAAATCATATAACGTAGCAGCTAACTCACATTTTACTACTTATATTATAAACTTAATTTATCTTCTTTATTTGTTTCACAGTTAAACAAACTAACTGAATGAATTTGAGCTCATGAACACGCGACTATCAGAGAATTGTGCTATTAAAGCTTGAGAGGCTAATTTCTGTACGGCTATCATAGTATCGATCGCCACAAGTCGAGAAGTGTTATCATGTCGTGACACTGGAAACTATTAGTGTCATACTGTTCTGTATGGGATCATGAATATATTTCATATTTAATGTCACGTGGAAATGGGTCGAAGCATCAGTTGCCATCAAAGCAACACACGATTGTTTAGTTATTTACTCGCAATTGGGCCTCGTTATAGTCACAATAAGTAGATGTGTATGCTTTTTGTTTTGAATGAGTGTGTATGTATGCGTGCACATACATGTGAGAAAAAAAAAAACGTTGTAATATCAAATCATTATAAATGAAAAACGGGGAAACATTTATGTGTAGATTGTATAAATTTATTGGGATAAGATTTAACACACACACACACACACACACACACACACACACACACACACACACACACACACACACACACACACACACACACACACACAAACACACAACAAATAAACAGAATTGTTAATCGTCGATGTATTGATATACATATTGTATATACATACACAACTAAACACTCGTATGTATTTATTTATGTATGTATATGGAATATATAAAAGTGTTAAATATATATATATATATATATTAACACTTTTGAATCGAATTTTGCGTGTTACAACAGAAAATGCGAATCTTTGTAGCACAAAATTATCAAGTTTTATTCGTTGATCATTGTTGATTATCGTTTAGAATGTTGTTATAGTTGCTAATGCTTTTCAAAGAGAAATCAGTTATTCGTCATCCTGTAAATTATTCTTATCACGACACAAGACAAATAAATAAAATCATATAATGCTATGTAATGCAATATATCTATCATTCGATAGTGGAGAGAAGCGTAAAACCGCTTCTTTTTCAGTTTTCAATTTGTAATTTTTAAGGCAAACTACAAGCAATGCATGAATGGAAAACTGTGAAATTTATTCAATTTTATATTTTCAGATATACGTTAGATGCTAAATCTAAAATATCTTTAACACGCAGTTTAATTCGACAAATTCGGAAGTTGAAAAGAAGGTGCAAAAATTCTCTTCATTCGCTATGTTATTATAATATAGTAAATCTTTATATAGCGAAATTAGACAGATTTCGATTCATGCATTTTTACACGTGATTACAGATAATGAAATATATATATGGTATATAAAAAAGATACGAGGGAAATTGTTCCATTTTTTTATCAAAATGTTTCAGCAATACGATCAGCATTAAGACAACGCAAGGAATGACGTAGGCGTTACAATTACATATCATTTAATGATTCGAGCATAGTTTCGTGATATTTTACTTACATATCGGCAAATCTTCGTGAGCTTTGATCTCGTTCTCGTAGATTTCTTGCTCGAATTCATCCCGACGAGCATCCCACGTAGGAGAATATGTAAAAATACCGATATATTCAACGCCTTTACTCAAGCTGTTAAAAATAAAATCGGACGGAGCTAAGTATCCTGGATAGTATCGATACTCGATATATTCTTGCAAATGTCTATATATATATATATATCGATACTTTTAAGCGGCCCTACCGCTTCATATCGCTCCGAGACAGTCCATATTGTCATATCTGAAACACAATGTGAAAAGGTGCTTTTAGTATTGATTAAAATCGAGGCGGTACGGAGAGCTTGTGCGTATTCCGATTTCCTTCGAGACACGATTGCGCTAAAGATTCTTTTCAAAGACAAGAAAATTTAAGTGGCGATTCAAAAAGGACAGCTAGAGGAAGGCTTTTTAAGAGGGACACCGCTGTCCTCATACGAGTGGCCTGACCTTAATGTACATTTTGCACTATGTATACACAGATATACAAAGAAGAATGGCGACACCTATCCCTTTCACGATTTACCCCTCTATTGTGAATACTGCCGTCTTCGACCTTCAGCCCTCCTTCCCCGACATCCTTCCCAAATTCATATCTTCCTCAAAAATGAAAAATGTTTAGTAATACCGGCGCCTCGCACCTGTACAATAATTTCACGCGCGTGCATATACTATATAAATATAATGATATACATATGATTAATGATATGCGTACGATACCTGTGCATCGATGTAATTAATTATATACTGTCTCTTTACCCCCCTGTAATATCCCAAGTATAAAACGCAACTTGTACCAAACCAAACCACGATTTATCGAAATATTGTCGCCTAGAAGAAAGATATGTGTGTGTGTATACACACCACACACCACACACCACACACACACACACACACACACACACACACGCACGCACGCACGCGCACACACAAACACACACACACACACACACACACACACACACACAGACAGACAGACGAATAAAGAAATGATTAATGTATATCGTCATCCTTATTTTACATATTAACTATCAATTGCCAGTAATTCGTCTTAAATTTGCCAAGGGAAAGTGAAGATTATTACTTTTAATAATTTGATTATTTTTTATGTACATATTTCACTTAATAAATGAATTAATTGTACGGCAATATATGTGTTCAGCATCATATATTCTATTCTGTTTAATATTTGCTCTCAACTTTCTTTCAATTTTTTTATCATCAATATCATTCAATTTAAGAAATCTTTGATTCACGAATTAAGCCCTATTCATTTTTCTTAAACGTATCCAGTTTAATTCATCCTCTACAATTAATTAACGTTAATAACATATTATAAAACACGAATTCTCTCGTTCTTCCGGATATTAAAATCAAGTAAGACACGGGTAATATCTTCCGTGATCAAATTCGTGGAATTAATATCTCTTTATCCTGTTTATTCTTTGATTAATTCTTTTTGAGTCGTACATTTATTTATTTTAATTAACATTTTATTGTTTTTATGAAACTTGCGACTTGGATCAATATCAACAAACGAATTAGTATCTCACGCGAGGCTGTTCCACGGAAGATATTGATAGAAGTAATCGATATCCTACGTGAGAGAGAAGCAACGGTATTACTATGTCATTACAAGCACTAGGCAATATGTTCATTACGTTATCGTTGATTACATGACGTTAATCGTGTAGGGAATAAATAATCTGTAGTCGTCAAGGGATCCATTTACCAGTCGATCAAAATTCTGCAGCACGTGGACGCGTACGGACATATGCCGATGCAGTCGCCATATAAAGTGTATCTACCACGCAATACGATTATGACTGATAATTATTCGATTTAATGAGCTACTAGAGACACCAAAATATGCATTGCAGTACATTCTCAATTCTGTAGATACCGTGTTATTATCGTAAATTATCTTAAAAGATAAAATAGTATCTAAAGTTGAATGGAAAAACTATTCTACAATAAAATTTAGTGAATGAGAAAGAGAGTCTATATAGTTATTTATAATATTATTATAAATTAATTTAGAAATTATTAAGAAAATTAATGTTGGAAAAATTTATGAAATAAAATTTCGTAGGAAAAAAAAGACTGATGAGAGATCAAAATTATTATGGGGAAATTAAAATGTAATTTAAATTTTAATATTAAAATAATTCGTAATAAATATAAACAACAAAGTGTAGTGATTACTTTTCCAAGGTGAGAAAAGATAATTTTGACAATTTTAACGTGGATAACGTAAGTTAGATATTTTCGGGATAATACCTAATATAATTACCGTGTCACATATAGTCATATATAATATATATCGTAATATCTAAAACGAGGTAAACATATGATCAGAAATTATTGTCTGAGATTTAATAGATATTTCGTAATAAATATTTCCGTCTTTGTGGTAAAATTATGAAACATTTATAATATGAATCCTAAATAGAAATCTATTATTTGATTATCTAATATCTAAGTATTTAATATCGAATAAGATTGCTATCGTTTTAAAAGTAGAGAAGAAAAAGGGATAAAATACCATTTTGTTTTTCTTAAAGTAACTCATTAGATATTAATATGATATAATTTATATGGACACAAGTTTGTTGAGCATAAATTTCAAACATCCTACAGATAGAAGTTTATTGGATGTATAGAACGAACCTAATTTACATTTTACTGAAGAGGAACAAGAAGGATACGTTTGTAAGATAAGAGGGGAATCATGACATACTATCAACTAATGTCATAAAAGTAATTTCTGTTATAAAAACAACTAATGACATAAATGTTATTTTTCATTTATAAAAAAAAAATCACAAATTGATGATTTCTTTGTAAATTTTATATACTAATAAGCCACAAAAAAACAAATAGGTTTTATAAAATATATTTCTACTTGAAAAAAAATTTTTTTAAATAATTTCTTCTCGACTTAAAACATAATTTTTCAAAAATAATTTCTTTGCTGTACTAATAAGTATTGTGCAACGTGCGAGAAATGATGGGACTTCTCGAGACTCGCGACGTTCGCGACGCTCACAATGCAAGTGACCCATGACCCTTTCCCGTACGTAATATAACTTTATATCGGATTTATACACGCATTAAATTCAATTACATCATTTGGAAGCCGCATTCAAGGCTTTTAAGCTAGATTAAAATTACAAAATTAATACCTAACATATTTCTCAAAGTAATTACGTAAAGAATATACATCTATAAAAATTTCTGCAAAACTGAAATTTAGCTTTTATAAAAAACATAGTGAATAATAATAATCAGTAACTGTCCTACAGTGTCTAAATAGATTGTAATGAAGTAATTTTAACGATTGCCTCTAAAACTTCAACGCAAATTATATAAAATATCACGGTACCTCTCACTATCATCTATCTCACGACCTCCTTCTCTCTTTTAATTAATCTATATAAAATTAGATGTATCTCTACATATTTTTTATTAGGACTGTTAAGCATGATATTTAGAAATGTTTAATGATTTGATTGCTCGTTATAATGTAATTAAATTATAACAGTGCATAGAATGTTGCTGATTATAAAAATAGGTAATGGTCTTTTCTTATCATAATACACATTAATGTACTGGAATTTTTAATTGTATAAACAATTTATATCACACAGATGCTAATATTAACTCGCGTACGCATACTCCAGCGTATTCAATTTCGATCGGGATTACAATTTCGAATACGACTCTCGTAATTGCGCAGACTAATTAATGACTATTATGAGAATTAATTGGAACGTGACTCGATGTTGCATATTTTGATGCAAACGATTACGCGTTAACAAATCTCTAAAAATTAATATTTCTTCTGTATAAATGAAAAAAATATCTTCATAAGAAACAAAATGTTATAATGTTGGAATCAACACTCGTTATATTTGATTGTTACAAATTTGTTATTTGCTTTACGTAGTTTTTAACCAATTGATATAGAATTGCCTCATATATAAGATGTTTTATTTTAAATGATACAGTCAATTATTTTGAAAATAAAGCATTTTCAAAGAAGAAAACGTTTTCAAAACAAAACTATAGGATTTTAAAGAGGCTATACGATTATAATATCGATTCATTTCATAAATAAAGTTACTGTCGCGATCTCTATGGTTGTCATTTTTTTAAATACAAGCATATATTTTTTATTCTTTACCGGCTATATCGACTTATGTATTAATCATACGTATCAAAATAATTGAATTTATAAGTAAAATTGTCGATAAAAAAAAATCAAGAATATGACTATAATAAAATGGCCAATATGACTATAATAAAATGGCCAATAAAATAAATAAATCAAAATATTATTATTTTTATTCTGGCTTATGAATTGATATAATTTGAAAATGAAAGGTACGAATGAGTGATGCAAGGCGGGGAGGGGGAGGGGGGAGGGGGGAGGGGGGCGCACGTCGCTCGTTACGTTCGAGTGAGCTTTCGAGCTTAGCGCGCAATGACCAAGTAAATTGCAGGTACAGCTTATCTACCCTCGGCCCCTCGATGATTATTCAATTTAATGAGCTATTGTAGACGCCCTCTGGAACGTGACGTTTACACCGCAACCGGTTTCCGGGTGCCGCAAACGATCGCAAACGGTCAACTCGCTCAACGCGAGTTCGCGAATCGCGCTCCTCTCCTCCGTTCCTGTCGATCCTATTTCTCGCTTCTGGGAACACAGAACACAGAATACGTAGAAGCGAGAAATCCGCGTGCATATGTGCGCCAAACGCTCATGCGCAACGCTCGCTCGGATTTCTGCGACAGAACGTGGCGTGACGGACGTGTAGCTGGAATTTCGATAGAATGCGCATTGTGAACTTATTGATAATTAGCCGACACTTCGAAGTGAATTAATCCGGAATGGCGGAAAGCGACGTGCCAGTCTACTACACGGCCAGTCATTAATTAAGGAGGACGAGTACTCCGTGGGAAACGATAAATCTGCTCGGTGTGCATGTGCGTGAAATACAACAACTTACGCCTCTCGCGCAAAAATTTTGCACAAAACTCTCTCAAATTTGTAGCTTACTTTTTAGTTTCTTGAAACTTCTGAAATATCTTGATAATAAGTTTTCCTAAGCTAATTGTAAGTTATTATTTAAGCGAGACCTACTACAAATTAATTGAACAACAAAGTTTCGTTTATCTTACGTTTTTGACTTGCGTCCCGCCTTGGTCTGTAAAATCCTTTAAGCTTTGATATTAAATACTTCGCCAATTAAACTGTTCTATAAATTCTTGCTAAGAGGACGTCCACCCTCCATTCCTCTGTTCTCTATTTTATTAAAAAAAAAATATCTTCTTATGCTATCCTCGAATTTTTGTTTTTAAAATATTTGAAAAATAGAAGATTTTTTAAGTACTTTGATTCATCGAAATACGCGTAATTGAAAAAAAAAAGAATAATGCTCCACTAAAAAAATAATCTAACACGAGAATATATCATCTACGTAAACTATTAACTGTGTATAATTTTATGTTTGACATCGTTCGGTTCGACGCAATAATTTTTTTACAAAATCCCGATTAGATTCCAGATTGGAGAAATTAAAAGTATATATATTCAGACAGCCGACGAGACACGGATGATCTTTCTAGAAATCGCCCCCCTTCGGATATATACTGATCTTGTTCTGAGGCGAGTCACGAACTGGTCGAATGGGCTATAGTTCGGATTCTACCGAAAAGTCGGCGGAAAAAGGGTTTCCCTCGTTAATCCAGATCAGCGACGAAACGTTGGGGAGGATGACTATGGCCATAGTATAAAGTCCGAGTGTGGATAGTAAAGCAAATGCTAGAAGAAAAAACTAAGGAGGGAGGGTTCCTTTTCGAACGTGGCGGAGAAGCGAAGGGCAGGGACGGGAGAGCAGATTGGAGGATTGGTAAAGCGGCGAAGGGGAAGGGCGGCGACGGGCGGCTGATATTGTAAGTGGTTGCGAATCCTTTATAACTGAGAGAGAAACTCTCGCTGGTTGAGCGAAGCGAGCTTGGAATTTTTGATGTAGTAGCGGGCAGATATGAATATCGGAAAGTTTCCAAAGGAATTCCATAGGGTCGCGAAGCGTATGGAAGTTGCGACAAGATCGAGAGAGAGGGGGGGGGGGGGGCGGAGAGCGAGAAGGAAGCAAACGCTCAGGGCAGAGATGATGCTGCATACGCCGCTGCCCGTAGAACGCTACGGCAACTTTGAGAAATTGCTGAGAAACCGATAAACTTTGAGGGGACAAGCAACAATTCGAACGGATACACGGATACACTCGTATCAAAGCGATGCCGCGCGTGCATCGCTTCTGAATTTTGATCGCCGAGATGGAGTTGTACCATAGATTTCTACATAGACTGATTTCTAATTAGACTGATAACTTCGATTATTTCACATGAGACAGAAAGAGATAAAACTAAAGCCGTGTTGCTTAATGGTCATATGTATATATATATATATATATATATGTGTGTGTGTGTGCATTTTGTCTGCAAAGAAATGATCTAAGCGTACGTGAGAAGTGTTACGTTAGTCATACAATAAGAGAAATTATTACATACAAATATCTCTGACAAGACAGCACAAAAGATTTTAATTTAATGTTATAAGGATGTTTCAATGTCTGTTCAGTTGTCATATCGTCACATTTGTAATATCTCTGTGACTACTCTCTCAAAATCCTATCCCTTTAAAATCCTATCTGCCGAGCGATACCATTATCTCATTGTTTAAAAATTTATCCCTTATTATTTGTTTATTACATTAGAGCATTTGGCACACGTTCTTCTCGGTATTTATTCGATTACTGCGATAAATATTATCACATGCCTCAATGATCGAAGGATATGATGATACGCCCGAATAGCAGATCTTTCCGGGCAAATCTTTCTGGATCATCCGCTATCACAAAAGCTATTAGCTAGTTCGATTCCTGGCTGATAGTTTTCGCAATAAAAATTTCATACAAAGGGGAGGATTGGAAACGGAGATATAATCGATTTTTGAATTTGATTATCGATTTAAGAATATAGTTTTTGAGCTGCTGCGTTGAAAGTTGTTAATAGTAACGACATGTAATTCATGATGAAAGAAATTGTTCTGAATTTATATACAATATATATATAATATATATTATAAAATTCATATATTCCATTTTTGTTCTTCTTCTTTATTCCCTAATGGATTTCCGACCTAAAGTGGGTCTCAGTTTAAATGGATAACTGAATTTGTCTTCCTTGGGGAAGAGGAGAATCTTTGTTTCTTCTTACATTCTAAGATCAATGAACAATGACCGTTCTTCGTTCATTCAACTCACGTGAAAAATTCACAAATATAAAGTCCAGAGACAAGTAATCGGGGCACAGAACACCCAAAGTAAACCAGTATACTTAAGGAAAAAAACTCTAGCCAAAGATCTGACTCATTTATACTGCATTATATTTAAAATAAAACAACCTAATTTAAAATTTTTTAAATTTAATTTTAAAAATAGAAAAAATTTTAATTTTAGCTATTTAGATGTTAATATTCGCATAACATGGCTTAACTATAAAGGAAAATAAAATTGTTCAAGCTGTATAGTAGAATGTAACAATTTCTCTTTATCAATTGAAAAAAATTATTATTATATCCAAAAAATTTAAATCTTGAAACATCATAAAGGCATTCAGAAGAATCTAAGATTCCTATTTTGAATAGAAAAGCATTTGCATAATCTGTAATAATTCTTGTAAGGAAATATAAATCAGCTCTTTTGAAGTTAACATTCTTTATAAGAGATAATGTAGATGTTGGATAATTCCTTCATGTAATATTTTCCAGTTTGAATGTATCAATGAATAGGTCTTATCTTTATATTATCTAATTTTTATAGATAAAAAAATAAATGGAATTTACTCAAAGTTTATCTTGTTCTCATTAATTTCTAATCGAAAAATTGCTACCTTCTTTGCAACAATATTCGCTAATTTATTGTCCATAATATCTCAGTGAGCAGGATATCAAGTAAAAAGTATATTGATACCTAGAAATTCAGCCATTAATAATCTATTCTTTATATTTTTAATAAAAAAATAATTTATGTTTAGAAGATTCTCGTGTGCCCAATGTTACGGTATAATTAAGAGAATCGGAGCAAAGATTATTAAGATGATTCTGGAAAAACGAGCGAATTACAATAGGAACGCGTTTCGCACATCAAACATACATACATACATACATACATTCACATATATACATATGTATGTACAATAAAAAATTTTATAAATAAATATATGCGCAATAAAAAATTTTATAAATAAATGTATGCACAATAAAAAATTTTTATTTAGCATAATATGCTAAATAAAAAAGCATAATATGCATTTTTGTTATTCATATTAAAATGAATACACAAAAATACACAAAACACAATACACAATTGTCACGCTTTTTTTTAAATGCACATTGAAATATATCACTCGTGAAATATCGATGCGCTTTCAAAGACTTGAACTGAAGATATATGTTTTTCAGAACGCCTAAAGCCATCTATCAAAAACCATACGGACTTCTTGGCCACTCCAATATATTGCTGCCATCATGAAATTTATTGATACAAAAGAGTGTTTAAATGATAATTTGTTGATTACTTTGAAAATAAAGAATCTTTTTCCTCGCTATTTGATGAGGGAAGATTGATCAAGCGGCTATAGAAGTGACGGTATTTATCTTTTGAATTTTAATCTTAATCGCCTGAAGAATTCCCAACGTTACCCATGTAATCGAATATCCATTTATTCAAATTTATTAAGATAAGAATATTTTGGCATCCAAACTGCGTTTATATTTAAATTTTTTCATTGCAATAATTTTCTTATTTAATCATTATTTTGCAAATGATTCCATGCGAGAAAATGTATTATCGTTCTCATAGATGTATTAGACACTTTCCAAATACTTTATCGGTATATTGAGGAAGTTTCCCCTAAGGAATCCCCTAAGGATGTAATCAACTCTTATCGATTGTATTCATGCGCGTATCGATGGAATAAAGGAAAACTTTGACGCCGTCAATTATGCGTGTAAGCTGGTATTGTTTTAAGCATATTCCTGCAAAGTCAGTTCTTGCCAAACGTTGTTAAACTTAACACGAACGCTAATGACCAGCGGCAAAACTACGAGAAGTTAGAAAATATATTTAATTCTTTATTTCTGCCTTTTCACAAAATTAATGATATAATTTCTGAAATGTGAATTTAATAGTAAATATAATCAAAACAATCTAATCGAGACAGTCAGGATGATATTGATAAAATAAGAGATGGAAAAACATAATTTATCTTTTCTAAATAAATATATATTAAATTATATTAAAATATAATAAAATCCATTGAATGTAATTAAAAATATATTTAAAAATATGATATACCTGATAATATTAATGTTATTATGTAAGCAATATAAAAATATGCGCATCTGAATCAATAAATTTCTCGTCAGGTAAATATGTTCTGTAAGGAGGACCTCCAATATAGATCGAAGACATAGTTCAATGTCCTGTGTATTCCAAGCCGAGCAAGAGGCCGTGTCTATCGATATCATTGTAAATGGATATCCATAGAGATGATCGCATCAAAGATGACCCGGACACGAAGTAATTTTCCGGAATTCAAGCTGACGTACAGGCAGCTCTGAGAGCAAGAATGATTCCTTTAAAGGTACACAATCCAATTCCAAAATCTATTGCACGGAATTAATTGACGTTGAAATTGAGGGCAATAACAAATATATACGTTGAATATGAAGTTAATGCCGTTTATATCGACAGGTATAATTTTTCCGCACGTGACACGAGAATAAATTCTTCTTTGATAGAGAAAGCATTTTTGTACAAAAATAGAAAATCTAAATCTCCTTATGTAGTTACGTATGATTAAAATATATAAAATATAAATCTAAGTATGTTTGTAAAGAAATTCTCTTTTACAAACTCCGTCATCTACTCGTTCAACTTATCTATTTAGTAAAAGTAAATTTTTAATATTTTTGTCGTAAGTATATTTCTATTTTTCTTCAAACTAAAATTTTCCATATCTGTACGCGTGACAAGATAGTAAGAAAATATTTTTTTGAAATTGAGTTAAAAGTTACCTTATTATCTATCTTTATTAATTAATTTTATTAAAAATATGTGAAAAGTTTTCATCAAAAAGTTAAATAAATTTTGCAAATTTTTCCATTATTTTAACATTCCGTTACTTTAACGATCTTGCTTGTTTCATAAAACGGATTATATCACTCATCGTTATAAACTTGAGCATCGGACATTGTATGATACACAGCGCGATGACGTAACCGCGCACATGTGTAATTCCATGTGACGTCGATGCTCAGTATGGAATAATGCTGGTTTAATATTTCGTGTTTCCGCTTTCTCTCGCACGGCCAGCGTTCTGATTACGTTCGTAAAACTTTTTACGTCTTACATTATCTAACGGTAATAAAGAAACTGTGTACTTTACGTAGTGGCACATTCAATTGCATCGGCGATAAAAATTTCAGCTGCAACGCAGCTTTTATGATACTTGGAAATATTTGGATAAGCGCATTCGGTCATTTATATATAATAATGTTAAATGGAATATACGTTGAAATGATAAAAAAAAAAAAAAAAAAAAAAGAAAAATTAAATAAAAGCAAGATAAATTATTTAATACCATAATGCCGTATATACTTATACGCGTATAATGAGAAACAGTACAGGCACGTTCATTTATATGATCGAAACGAAAAAATGATTTCTTAAAAATGTTTCTCGCTACGACTATCAAGACGAGACTTACAATTAGTTCAGATAAAGGATATTACATTACATTGATTACACGGGGATTACATTTATTCCGGTGTATGTAAGGTAATGTAACCACGAGAGACATTTATCACGGTCGTCGTGATTCTTTTTTAATACTTACTTCGTATCCGTGATCCGCGATCCGTTTCCGTAAATAACGCTAAGCGCAAAATTCGATATTTATCGGCATGGCAAGGTGCGCTGCAGATATTACTACGGTAAGGCACGGGCACGGCGTACGTACCACTCGAAGAGACGAGAGTCTCTAGGTAAGGTAAAGAGGTACGAAGCAAGCTTCGCGCTCTATCGCGAATCTTACCGCGCGTGTAAACACACATAAAGCGTAAGGTGTAGTAACTATACCGGCGTTATGACATACCTTAAGACCTCACCCCTCATAGTAAAGGATAATAATGTCTCGTGTAACTTTACTTTTACACTCTGACTGCGTTTTGAATTGTCTGCTTTTTGAGACACCAAGTATCTACTTACCAACGTCGCCCAATTAAGGGGGAAAAAAAAAAAAAAAAGAAAATTTTTTTTTTTTATTAATGTCAGCTAATCGAGCAACATCAGGTAAAATATTGTATATCTTCTTGGCAATTTACTTAACGCAAACTTGAGATAATTTTGTTTATCCGCAATATCTGATACACGTCTCGTATATACACTTGAAATAGCTTTCGATCAATCGGTTCGTCATGCTAAACGCACGCATCCTACGCGTTGTGATGCATCATCGTGATAGGAAAGGCGGCGCTCGCTGATTACAGTGGCATTTCGAATTTCTGATTGGAGGAGAGGTAGAGGCGCGATAGTAGGATTACATATTATGCAAATATGTTTGCGCTGCCTCACTTTCTGAAATAATGTCGTTGGTCAGCCTAGTGGCCGAGTGCCGATAGCGTTATTATATTATTTCGCTAATGTTATTGCTGTGTGTTATGTGGGCGGAGCCCAATTAATATAATGCGGACCGGGCGGATCGCTGTCTGATTATCGGATTTGCATGGGCCTTTGATGCGGCATCCAGCCTCGAAATCGATCGCTCGATGAAATAAAATTGATTAATATCGTTGTCCTGGCTTGAGTTCACCGAGTTACTCAGGTTTCGTATACACACACACATATATGTGACAAAAGATGCATCTGGCATTGCATGGCAGAAATGTGACATTTAGCGCATCATCATGTCATCATGCGTCATCTAACGTGAGAAAAATAACGCGGATGAAGCACAGTTAACATCACCGAACTTTCGTCGTTTTATTTTTTACAGATATATGTCAGAAATTCAAAGATAACACACACCATTGCTGTAATATTTTGTTAGTATTGATGCATTGATGCATTTTATTCGTATGTAAATTCTTAAATCAATTCAACGTACCGTTTTCGAGAAAAATGTTATAAAATATACATATTCATTAGACACGTACATTGATCTTTTATAGGATATCTCTAACATCAACAAGAATGAGAAAAGAGATATTATTAATATAAATTAGAATTTTTAACGAATAAATAGACTATATAAGTTTAAACTTTTTCGAGAAATAGTCATTTGACTATTAACAAAGCGTGCTATCACACATCATAATTCAAGGAAAATGCCTAATCATCCAGAACGCCAAGTTAAACAAATCGTATTGAACACACTGAATTTTGAACGATTCGCAAACTTCAAAAAGAAATGTTTCTACAATTTGGACTTATAGGCTGGCACAAAAAAATCCACGCCAGAAGTTTGTTCCAGAATGAAGCAAGAAAATATTCCGCATTCCGTAAGATTTTCGCCGCGATGACGACGGCACAAACTTGAATGATCGAACGTGTGAATGTCGAACTTTGAATTATCTTGAGTTGCTGATGAATGCTGTTCATTGTGTGTCCGGAATGCGTTTACTCACACGCACAGATCTCTCCGGATGATATTAAATATTTGATCAATATCCTGATCGCACGGCGTATTTGCCACGTCGTTGCAGTTCGCCTGCGATCGGTTATCCGATTACTTTGCAATCGGTTTTATCCGCAAATGGAATTGAAGATCGCCGCGGCAAGTCGGCGATTAAAAGCTCGTCCGTTCGAAACGTATTAAAGTTTGCAAACCTATAAGCGCTCTATCGGTTGTCTTTAAATTAACAAGTCGGTGTTGATAAAAAAAAAACGCCAGTTGCGCGTTTTGTTAGCACGATGTTTTATTTTATTACATGTTTTAATCGTCCTATATAGGACGATTGGCTATCTTAATTCTAATTAGACGCAGTCTTGTACCGTTCTTTCTGCTTCACATTCATTTTTTTGTTCAACAGAAAGTCGAAGCTCTATCCGTAATTAAATTAAACCTCTTCGTTGTAACATAATTTAATAAAACTATCTATTGACACACCCCGTGTGAATAGAAAGACATGGTGTACATACAACTATGAAACAATCCATCCGTTAAATTGGTCCGTTAAATCGATAATCTCTTATTATTTATCACGAAATTAAAATCATCTTTACATAAATTTCAAACACCATCCATCAAGTATGGAAGAAGTAGTAGTTCAAGGCAAATTCTTAACAGCAAGCTTACGTTCATTAATAATGGTAAATCTTAAAATGGTATATATTTAAAGAAATAACTTGCCAAACGGCATCACGGAAATTTCGACGGAAATCTCTCATCTTTTGCTGCCTCAGGTCCTCTTCCTTAATTCAGAGTCGTCACGTGACTCGCGATTAGCATTTCGCGGTGTCCACAGCGGCGCGCGACCGTTCGCTCGCCTCTTGTCGCTTATAATCCTCCTCTTACTTATTCATGGCAAAACGAGATATCCGCCGAGTACAGCGACGTAGACGATTGCGATGTCGCTGTTGAAATCGGAGTGCGACAAGTAGCCGGGAAGAGAATGAGTTAGTGGGAGGAGCGACAGAGATAAACCTACACTGCGGATGGATGTGTGCGGATTTTAATTATTTCCACGAGATGAGATTTCGCCACGGCGACTAGCATTGAGCGTTAGCATGGTGTAAATTCCGGGATCCCGGGCTAATCGGCATAATTCCACGGAATCCGTAATGGACTTTGGGAATGGGCACCGGGTAGGATATTGGACCGGAAACGTCCACCCTGCCAACAACCAATTCCCTTTCGACGAGGCCGTTTTATCGGATATTTGTGTGCATGATATTTATGTAGTAACAACAAGTAAGCTTTACCAAAAATTTTATATTCGCAGATCAAGAAAAAAAACACTGTATTAATTTCAAATTTAGTTTATTCGGTAATCTGAATTCAGAATAGAATAATTATGTATATAATCTTTAATTTATTTTGACGTTATTAGAAATTTAAACTGCTAATATAAAGATTTAATTTTTAACATGTACCGTGTAAAAGATTTATTTAATACTTATAAAGATTTTAAGACAATCCTGATTCTTTATCTTTTTTGTTATCTTTCTATTTCCATCCCGTCACTTTTTCTCCTTTCGCCCTTTTGATATGGACGTAAATGTGTGTGTGTGGCACGTACGAGCCACCCTCGTCTCTATTTGTTCCACACGGTAAATTAGATCTTCCCACTGTCTGCTGACCAAAGAGCTGTAAAGAGCTTAATGCAATAGATTCGCCGACTATCCAGAAAATCTGACCAAGCGCGATCGAGTTTCGACCATTATATCTCACCGCAGATGCGAACTCTTTCATATGTCGTAAATCTCTCGGCGCGTATTGGCGAAATTATACCAGGTATTTGCGCACTCAACATGATTTATTTTTTTGTACGAAAGTGTAGAAAAAAGACTAGGAGGGAGAAAGACGATTGAACAAAGTCTCCCTAACAAAATCGATTGCTCTATACTGTCAATCAACCTGCTTTATAAATTAAAAAAAGAATAATTATCTATTTTGACTTCATTCATCGATAGGATAATAAAAATAAAAGATAAAAATATTTGATTCTAATTTTATGTTATATTCCTTATTTTTATGAAAAATCATAAAAATCATCGTTAATCGATGAATTATGGTACATCGGTACGTTATAATATAATACAAGCGGTTTCCTTATTTATCCACTAAGCCGATCAATATATCTCTTACTTCTTTTCTTAATTATTGATTGATTATTTGCGAAAATTGTAAAATATAAATATATTGTATATTTATATTATTAATATTTCCACCAAATTTTATTCCATTGTTATATTATCATTTTTTAATAATATTATATGTGACCTTATTACGTCTTATGGAAGATGATATTAATAAATTTTTGTAGAAACATCCTTTGAATTAAAGTTGATTATTGTTGTTTTTCCATTAATTGGTTCTTTCGTTATTTTATGGATATAAAGATTGCTTGATATTTTGATACTTTACATATCTATTATATACGTATATATGTTTTTACGTAACTATAGAATATAATTGATTAAATAATTTGATTAAAGATATATATATAATGTTATGTAAATAATTTCCTTCATATTATACGACGTATTATACTCATAATACAAAGTAGATGTTTACGTATATAGTTGCGAAATAAATAGATAGAATTTATGTAAATTTTATTATATTTTATTGAAAAATATATGATGCCAGAAAAGAAATAACGTATGCACATTTACACACATGTCGTTTACACTAGCGAATATTCTAATATTCATTAAAATTAAAATATTAATTACAAATCTATTTGAGATATGTTCAAAAATCTGATAAAACATCAGATTTGAATAGATCGATGCCTATATCTCAAATGTCCCATTAACTATATGCACGATTACAACGGATTACATGCACGATTCATAGAGAGGGAGAGCGATATTCCGCGAATAATTCGATGTCACATTACTACCATTCCACCTGCGCGTCTCTCGTCGTTGAATTGCTACAGGCAGGTAACAGATGGCCTGTGCTCCAAGTTATTTTACATATATATATATATATATATATATATATATATATATATATATATAATCATTAGCAAAATATGTTACCAGTGTGGTCAAAAAATACAACAATAGATTTAATTAAAAAAATCTATTTATAGATCTAGATTTTTATAATAAATTTTAAAATCCCGCTACAAATATTTTTTTTATAATATTAAATAAAATAAATTTACCAATAAATAAACATCTATAACGAGAGATTTTGTTTTTTTTTATTATACAGGGTGTCCCGCGAGACTTTGGTCACCGTTCGTAAAAAAAATAGATGGGGCCGAGATGAACGTAAACGTCCCATATCATTTTGTGATATACGCAATAATAATCGAGACGTTAATTAATAAAGCGCGTGATAAGATACTCCCGCCCGGCGATCATTGTTGATAGGCGCGTGAGGAATTGTTTATTTCAAACATTAATAGCTATGTACGCACGAACCGCTTGAAGTAAACAATTTCTCACGCGCCTATCAACAATGATCGCCGGGGCGGGAGCATCTTATCATGCGCTTGCTTTTGCCGGGCTAGTACGGTGATTTTTAACAATTAATATCTCAATCATTATCACGAATATCACAAAATGGTATGAGATACTTTTATCTTCATCTCGGTCCCGTATATTTTTTTTAGCGAGCGATGGCAAAAGTCTCGCGGGACACTCTGTATAACAGCACGTATATGCAAGCGAGTCATTTCCAAACGAACAGACAAATGCATCGTGGAGAAGAAGCATGAGAGAGAAAGACGGAGACTTGGACAAGCTTCCGACTTGGACAGTTCGACCGATCGTGTTCAATGCTAATGAAATTCCGCCGGTCGTTTTCATAGATTGCGCAGTCGGCCGAAGTAATTCCCGATTTGGCAAATGCGCGAATATCAATGAATATAGTTGCTACCGGGGACTGTCGGAATAAATGATAAAACCTGCATCAAAAAAAACAATATATGCAAAACAAAAAATAAAATGGGATATCAATTAGCTCATTTAATCTTAATAAAATTTTCGAAATATTTCTTAAAAATATTTGTCCATAATTGCAGACAATGATATTCCGAATGTGTTTTTTTTTACAAAATCGGGCTTTCTGACTTACTTTTATTAGAAAATAATTATTTATAAAACATTTTTTTTCTTTTTTTACAATTTTTCTGAGATCTCGTCCATCGTCGATGAAAAGAAAACGGAAGATAATCAGCACAAAGTAACACGCGCACGGCTGAATTTTATGAGATTTTGAATGAAAAGGATCCAAAAGATGAAATTATTTCAGAAGAGTATAGAATTTCCATGGAATTTCCCATAGAAACATAATTCTGATAACTTGAGCTTGCTCGCGGTGATGTCGTGAAAATTGCGGGAGTTAATGAAAGAGATTGATGATATATATATGTACTCGAGGTCAATGGAGAAGTGCAGAGAGTGCAATTCGATCGACAATCGAGTCGAACTTTTAACTGGATAAATGAAAGGGACTGACGGAAAGAAATCGTAGGATTTAATAAACATTCCCGGATGGTAATCGGCCGCCGGCAGTAGCCGGGTCTCTGTGTTCCTCGAACGGTTTTCCTGGCAAACTCAGATTCCAGGGTAGATTAAACCCGCCGGAGATATGCCGCCGTCGTCGTCGATAAGTGGCTTTAACTTTCAGAAGCTGTTCATAGTTCAGTGCGTACGTAATGAAGATTCGCAAGAAAGTCGAGGTGGGAGCGAAATCACGGAAGACGAAGTCACGCGACGCGTTCGAGGATAATAAAAGTTTCTCTCCGGCAACGAGAGATTTGATCAATTGCATATATTATATGAACTTATTAATTTGTACTTTTCCCATATGTAACTAACGCAAAAAAAGATTACGTAGTAATAATGTAGTAAAAATAAAAGAATGATTCTGCCGAAAGACTGACTATTATGTTTGCGACAATCTCATTACATAGATATATAAATTTATGTGACCTGATAAAAAACTAATGATTAATTGCCGAATAAGTTCCTTAAAGTTCAGTTTAATTATCAGTTTGTCACTCATTTTCTCGACGCAATCAGTTTTATAGCTGCAAGATTGGTTAATGCTGCTAGCAATGCTGCTAGAAGACGAAATATTTTAACATAATTATTCATTGTGTCAAATGTTCAAAGATAAATTTGAGCAATCTTGTATTCTATTCATTACTCGCTATCTGACATCTTCTCCTAGGCAAAGTGGAACGTTAATATATATTTTTTTTATATTAATTTTTTACAAAATATCAATATAGAAGAAAAATACATCAATAATGTGTTAGTCGTTTTCTACAAAACTTGGATAATAAGTTCCAGAACTTCCATTCATAAATAAATTTTTAACAATTGCCTATTGCCATTTATTGAAATTTACGTACGTTTTCGATTAAATTAAAACGATTATCAACAAATCGATTATCGCGATAGGCGTTACGTTCGCCCTTTACGTCAAGCCATTTGACATTGCAACAGAGAGCTATTAGCCACGACACCGTACATGATTTCGACAATCTTGGATCCGTTCGCCTTCCTCTTGTAAAGGCCTTTGTAGACCAATCATGTATCCTATGACGTGAAACTACAAACGGATAGAGAGAGAGAGAGAGAGAGAGAGAGAGAGAGAGAGAGAGAGAGAGAGAGAGAAAAGGGGAGAGAAATAGCGATGTGGCATGCAATAATTGTTGTATGCGTATATGCGTATACCCGTGTCAGATGTTTATACAGTTACACGAGTCGAAATGACAAACACACGACGGGTCTTTGATATGTTCTCTGTTACAGCAAAATATATCCCCTTTATGCACACGTAGATATGAGCGATATACGTCGGTTAGCGAAACGATAATGAGAAACCTTGTCTTGTAAAATTAATCAACCGTAAAAAAAAAAAACACACAATTATTATAAACGTCATTTATTAATATGCAATTGAAATTTGAAATAACAATATCCGTTGTTTTTTCCGCTGTTCATCTTTTTTTTATTGTTGTCATTTTCTTGATTAAACGATTATATAAAAATTTAAAGACACAGACTCTATTTGCAACTGAAGGATATGTAAAATATTTGATATATTCATATATATAGATCCTCCTGTGGAAATTATTTGATGTATCGAGTGTGGGAGTTGAGAATGTAAAATAGTAAATCTATATTTATATAGAGATATATTTTGCAAAGCATCGCTGACTTCCTCGAATTCGGTTTTGTATTTGAAATTCAAATTACGCACGTTATCAAATTTGTTGATCGTATTTGTATAGCTTATCGAACTTCAATTATAAAAATATTTGATCATAAATCTATGATATAATAGCACGGGGAAGAATTTCCGTTTCATTACAATATCTCTGAAATATCGTTTGACAAATTTTTCGACGTCGAACAACAGCGAATATAGCAACGAATACAAATCGCGATTCATATAAAATAAACTGAAAGCAATTTTTATCGGCCGCGTAATCGATAGTCCCTCACTCGCTTGCACTGAGTACTTAATCCCTTAAACGATAGCAATGAATTGCGATAAATTTCCCTTTACATACAAAGTTATTAATTTAATTTATATATTTTATATAGAGCGATATATATTCTTTATTTATATTAAATTAATGATTTAAATAGTGGAATATAAGTGGCAAATATTCGATAAGGTAAGAATTTTAGACGCTAATAATCTCATTTTAATTTTTCGAATTTACACACACTGTGTGTGTGTGTGTGTGTGTGTGTGTGTGTGTGTGTGTGTGTGTGTGTAAATTCAAGATAATTACTTGTGTTCCCAACGTGCAGTTATTTTTAACGGATTTGCTCAAAAATAGAGCTAAATTTTCTCTTTCATAAATCAATAATTAAATATTGATTATATTCCTTTCGCCACAGAAAATTTTATATTGAATTTTTTGTATTGTATTTAAATGTTATGTTAAAATACGTTATATATGTTGTTTTATATATAATGTTATTAATAACATGTTATATTAAATAATGTTATATTAAATAATATGTTATATTAATGTTAATATAACATGTTATATTAAATAATATGATAATAATACACAAAATGTGTATATTAACTTCTAAAAGGGTTAATTTTCTCATATAATTGTAATTACCCTCCCATTAACAACATCGGAAAAAATAAATCACATTTCTTACAGAGATAAAAATGCAACAACGTAGCACAATTATTCGTTTAACATACAACACCTATATTGTCAGTAGTGTAATTCAATAGTTAATTAAATAAAAAAAAGTTACTTCAATGATATTTTTAATCAAGATATAATAGCGATGATAAAAACAACATGAAAGTCTTCATTTTATTTATACATTTCTTCTTTAAAAAGGGAATTCAAATTGATATTAATTTTTTTCTATATGTTGAAACACACAAGAGATTCGCAAAAACTTATTAAGTTATTAAGTTAATTCGTTAAATGTTATTTACATGGCCGTACAATAAGGTACAATCGGACGAATGATATACAATCAGTGTCGATGTAAAATCTGCTTACGTCACTCGACATCGTGGCAAACGATCCTCGGCGTTTTCCCATAAGCAAATACGCGTTTGTGTATAATTCACCACCGGCCGCATGAAGCTACGTTTCAGATAGATCCATATTCCATTTGTATTCGGCATTACGCGCGCATAGATCGCACGGGAAATCGCTATTTCCGGCAATATCATATCCGTCACGCGGCCGACGAAAACGTCGAACCATTGCGGCATCCGCCGTCCGCGCTCGCGAATTTCGCGCGATTGTGCGCGTCGCCAAACGTAAAACGTAAAAACACCTGGTCCGGTCACAAGAGAAACATAGAAAAACGGAAGACAAAAAAAGTGACCAATAACCATCCTGCAATCTTTTTGCGGTTGAAATCGATATGTCATTTTGCGATCGACGATGCACGAGTGTCGGGCAGTGTCGATCCCGTAACGCAAACCACACCGTACGTATAGAAGATATTTTTCGATTCGCGCTACATTTCCGCACTACATTTTGTAATTTTGATAAAAATTCTTATTTTTTTTTTTTTTTTTTTTGTATCATAAAGATGTGGACTAATTTATTCTCAGCGATTAATATTAATTATGTAAGCATATTATTGCCGTTTTTAATCAAATTTTATACGCCGATTTTATCCTTCTTCTTTTAGTAACATTAATAAATATATTGTAATTGATACGTCTTAGCTGATCGATTTCGGAAATTAGTATATCGAAATTCACGGATACTCGGACATAGAATGCTAGGATTTTGGGATTAAAGAAATATCATATATGGAGATTATGTCATAATTAATATACGTATTCTTTTACTTACTGTATACAACATTTACAATTATCTATGGAGGAGCGAGTTATCGGCAATTCGTATGGTAATATTTGGAATTGTAACGCGAAATAATTATATGTATAATAAGTATCGTATACTCGCACTTTGTACGATGTACACCTATATAAGTACATGCGTGACAAATAATAAGTTCACAGAGAGAAATTGCATAACTTACATATGTGCGCTGAGACCACGATGATACTTGGCGCGAACCATTAATGTATCTCTTGATGACGACAATAATCCTTACTTAGACAAATAAAATTTGTTAAATAAACCAGCAATGGACAAATAAAATTTGTTAAATTTTAATAAATTCCATATATATGTAAAAGTTAAGTTAAGTTAATTATTCTTGATTAATTTAACTCTTAAAGAAAAGAAATAGAACATCTCTTAATCGGATTTCACCCTTTTATTAAACGTATTATGGACATATTCCTTCATTATTAAACATACAAGCGATTTCTTGAAGCGAGACGCGATAAGTAGTTAGAAACTTACAGGCGTTAAGGGAACCAGATTTCGCACTCTGACACTACATCCTTCGATAATACTTCGAGAATATGCAAGCGCGACAATTTACGCAAAACGGATGAAATATACGAACGACCGATGCGGCACGTCGAATTTCAAACGTCAATCGTTCAAGTCAACACGGCGAACATTTTGAAAGACGGACATTTGAAAGACCACATTGATTTCTATGATCCTGGCTTTGATACTTCATCATTTCAAACGCACACAGCACAGCACTGATTTCGTCTTTTCAACGACATAAAGCGCGACGCGGTCGCGCACGCTTAAGCCTCGATCGGTCGATTACAAAAGCATCAAAGATACGTCGACAAGTCTTTGACGATAATCCGCGAATTCATTGGACCGTGATTAGCTTTCATTAGCGCATACATCGCGATCGATGTCATCCCATATTGTAACTCCATATTGTGTCGCGCTGATCAATTTCCAATGTAGCTTGATTATACTCGCATTAGCGAGAAATTTAGAACAGGCAGAACGCCTGTTCTTTTATGGACAAAAATAGTTCGGGGCTTACCAATGCATAAATTATAATATCAGAATATTATTGCACGGCGTGGTTAAAGGGAATGGGACAAAAGAAAAATAAGATATATAGGATCCATCAAAGAGAGATGGAAGTTTCTCGCGTAATATTGGAATTAGCGAAAGTTGTAATTCCCCAGACTTATCGGGGCAACATTATTCATGAATTATGCAGACAATCTTGTAAAGGCTCTAACTATGTAGCGGACGAGTAATTTTAAGTTTTAACGGGGTTGCGCCATGCTACACTTAGATGGAATAAAGAATGCATGGATTACGTTTCAAACGGAATTCGTACTTCCGGAGACTACGATTAAAAGTTTCTACAATGCAAAACCTAGTTTATTAACATTTCTATGCTGACCATAATTTTTGTTTCTTCTTTTTCTTTAAAAAAAAAAAAAAAAAAAAAAAAATTATATTTTTTTTGGTAACGTGCGACTTAAGAGAGATGAATCCTATAAGAATTTATATTGGATTTCAAATCCTTCATTTTTTGTGGGGTACATAAAACTTTTTTACATTGTCTATGTGAAGTGTTTGCAATAATAACTGCAATTTCTATATATCGCACAATCTTTAGAAGTACGCTGCTGATTAAAAAATACGTCATTGCATATTGCAAATCCCCATTTTTTTAAGCAACTACACACACGCACACACACACACACACACACAAACATACATAATTTCATAAATCGCGGATTATCTTTGCGCCAATAAAACAGATTAAACTCAATAGAAAAGTTCTATTGAATTCTATTTTCGAATTTTTATAATAATTTATAAAAAATTAATTAATAAAAGCTCACGAATGAGCGTGCATCCACACGAAAGGATCGTCCAGCGCATTTACGCGCATTCACAGTTCAATAGATGCAGGATGTCTGATTCGAAATGGTATAAATGCTTGTGTGTAGATGGAGCAGAAAAGTAAAGCAGAAAAATTCTGTAATGCAATTTTCATTTTGCAATTTTTTTCGTAATTAGTAACGAGCAATTATTAATTCAAAATCTCGAAATAAGCGCATATCTGCCCGACTGCCCCACTGACGAATAACAAGCATACAGCGAGATGTGACCGTTCAACGTTACATGCGACAAATTTTACATAAAATTTAATAATAAATTTAATATCTTTTTGTCGACAACATTTGTAGAAAGCAAACTCTTGTTTTTAACAGACTTGATTAAGTAGAGGCATCTAATAAGGCCGAATGGCCATTTAAGTGGCATTATTGAATGACTGTGAAAAAATACTTATTCTAAAAAATTAATATATATTTTGTTATTAAGAAAGAGATAAAACTTTCAAAATTGTCGTCATTTTTGTCTCTTTGACGCCATTTTTTCTCAAAATTGTGATAATCAATTTTTGCCAATGGATTTGCATTCAGCAGGAAAAAGTACGTCGAAAGTGATTATTCACACTCGTGTTGCAAAGCGATGTTCCACAGTTTAAGATAATCAGACTACCTTTATAGTACCTGATCATTTTAATTGTCGTAACCACCAATGGATTTGATTCCATTATAACGTACCGTTGGACTCGTCTCGATAAGAAGAATCGAATGAAACCATTAATTCACAGTTCCATTTTCAGTCAGTTTTTGATATATTCTTTTCAAAGAACGATGAGTGCATGAAACTTGATGTCTTTATCTTGTTGATGATCTTTTTATCTTGTTTCTAAAAGATATTTTTGTATTATATTTTGTATTATATTTGTATTATAATTTTGTATTATATTTCATTTTAGTAATATTAATAAATATTTAAGAAGATAATATTATATAAATATACGAAACATCTTTTTTAGTAAGATTAATAGGTATACCATAACTTCAGTAATTAATAATATTTCTTTTGAATTAATGCGATCTCATAAACAACTTCCGAAAATTGTATTTTTTGTATATTATTGAATTTATCATAAAATATTTATTGAATATTCTATCTAATTCTGTTGTATTTTAATCTTTTCATATATTTATACTTTGTTTTTATGTACGCAAATATATAATTCGTAAAATATGTCAACAAGAAAACCAAAGTGCATTCGAAATGAAAGAAAATATAAACAAAAGGTTTTTTTAAATTAATTTCAGTTCTCCATATGAATTTCGTAGAATATATGATAAATGTAATATGTTAAAATATCAATCAAATATTCATGAGAATTTCAAGTTGACGAATCACAAGATGACGATATTATGAATATTTTAATAAAGAATTCACGTGTAGTTCACTGCTGATATCTATATGTAAATTTTAATTGACGATTAATTTCAGTAACAGTATCTAATTACCAATATAATAAGTAATTACGCATGTGGTAATAGTTAGTAACACAGATAATTAATGGTATAACAAATAATTATTACGGAAATAATTAACAGTGCGTATTATCATGTGAAGAAGTAGGATATTTATTCATCTGAACAAATTAAATTCTCTCTTATGGAGAAAGAAACATTATTACGTAGCGTACATATAATGGAACATGTTATATACAGTTGACTTTTTACAAACAAATTTAATTAAATTGAACTAAGAATTAAAAGAAAGAAATATAGATAGAAAAAAATGAGAAAATATGAAAGAAACATTTCTTTGAAACAATTCTAATGTCGCTAATAATTAATATGTCATATGTTTCGTGATATCTTATGAGATATAATTTTAATTTTTATTCTGCAATAATGTTACAAAGTGGTTACAACTTTGCCACATATTTATTCGTATTTATCACACATTTATTTTTACTCGCACGAGCTCTTCCCGTACACGTACGTCTTGTTAGTAGAGTTAGTTCGTGCTGGTTTTCTGTGGCTCCATTTATTTCTCTCTTTTCCTTCGAGAAGCTCGAGCTTATTCGCGTCTCAGATTATTCGGAAGCGAGATGTAACGGCTACTCATCGACGTGAAGTGCGATTCATCCGCCGCCGTGATGCCTTTCAGAGGAAAAAAGACGAGAGATGAGCCGTACTTTCCCGATCTTTCATTTCTTCTCAGTACTCCGATACTTTTCTGTTTTCGTTCAGCTACTCCGTTCTCATTCTTGTGGGGGCGAGCAATTCAATCTTATCCTATTTTCCTATTCTTTCTTCTTCCTTTTTCTTCCTTGTGGGTGTCGATATCTCTATCTCCCAGCAGCACCGAGACAAAATCACTTCCACTTCCGGTTCGATACTTTCAGATATATTATTACCGTTACTGTGCCACCAAGAAGAACGCGTAGTACATGTCGAGTGTATCAAAATTCAATTTACTCGATACGAAAATAAAACAAATATAGCATGCGCCAATCTGTTTCGCTTCTTCATAAAATTTAAAATCATCTCACAGCTTAACGTCATTTCTTTCACTTTTTTTTTCATTAGTCCTCTCTGCTAAATACTAATTTGCCAGGCAAAGAAATCAATTTATGCAATTATAATTCTGTTAAACAATTTTTACTAAAGAACAATTAATTGTTAAATCAATTATGTTAGACAATATATGAATAGAGTTGTTTCAACTAAAGCAAAATAAATTACTTACTACATTCTATGAAATAATTTAATGCAATGAACACTAACCCATTAGTAACTCATCAAATATTTCGTAAAGATAGGTCGCCTTTAATTGGCAACTTGTTGCTATTAACGTAGTAGTTACATATCGTTGCTATTAACGTATTTAAAGTAAAGCACTTAAAGGGAAGACATTGAACACTTTCCCTTCCTCACTTGCTATTAATTTCCAATATCGGATAATGAAGTATCAATAATGTCCTTGAACAGGGTAGTGCACCTTCAACCGATAGCTAAGGTCCGTTAAAGACGCGCTCCAACATAAATTGTCAACTAGTTTCAAACTGTCTAACGATCATACGTAATTCCATTGTACATTTCTACTTTTCTCTTCAAGATCTTTCTTACAACAATTTGAGACATCAAAACATATATATAGTGATATAGTTACAATAAAGCGAGTTTAATATAATAAAAGTTGAAAATAAAGTATCTATACATATTAGATATTTACACGATAGAAATATAGAAACAACTCTGTCAGATAAGAGGAAAGGAATTGTATATCGAGTATTTTTCAAATGGTACTCTGTATCTGTGATTATTGGCGAGATACTGCTTTAAATTTCTTGCCCGTAAAATTGAATTGTCTTCAATTGCGCCGCGTTTTCCACAGGTAAAGAAAATATAATCGTAAACTTAATTTCGTAAACTTAGATTAAGATGCGGAAGAACGACAGCTCAGAACAAGACGGGAGAATAGGAGAAAGAAGGGGGTGACGTACGAGTGATTCAGACTCATCGCGAGTCTGACAAATAAATTCGATGATAAAATTTGCATATTTGTAGCGTTACTGTCTCCGCTTCTGGACTCGGGCCTCTGCCGCCCCTTTCATGTCGTATCCTACCTTCGCTATTCATTCGCCATTTCCGCCGCCGGTTTCTCCACGTCACTTCTCTTTTTCTCCCACTCTCGGCTGAACCCAGCCCGATTTCTGACCATGCGTTCTCTAACCCTTTCCACCGGATAGAGGAAGGGCCGAATTGACACGAGACAATGTATGAGCGTTCTTTTTTTTGAGAATACGTCTAAAAAAAAAAATCCCGAAATCCAAATGCGAATAATATGGGAAAAATCATCGGCCATATTAGAAAGCAGCCCGGTAGATCCTAAGGTTGTTTTTATCACAGTATAATATTATAGGTTCACTCCGTGTCAAACCTTTTATGTTTATTGTTTACGTAAGTATTTCGTTATGTTTCTCAAGATAAAGACATTATAAAGACGTGTGTAACGTATAATTAAATAATACAAAAGGGTACAATTATTATAAGTATTATAAATTTTTTTTCTAAAATTCAATTTTGTAGAATGTAAGAATCATGTCGAGTTTTTCAATGATTATTCGCCACTGCACTGCCACATTTACCAGTATTTGCTAATAAATGATGCAGCGTCAAGTTTGGTAACCTGCATGACGCAGGTATTAGGTATTTCCTGAGAAGGAAATGGACAGGAGGAGAGTGAGCGAGTGTTCTTGAGAAACAGCGTGATAAATGATCACCAAAAGCGCTGACGTTGATTCAGTTTGTATAGGCGTCCATTTAACAAGGAAGGCGCCGATCCATAGATTCTTCAGCCCTTTAACGCTTATAAGGTTAGTGCCGGGAGGATAACGATACTCGTTAATCAATGTGCTTCGCTTCATCTCCGATACCGATAGACGATGTCTATCATAGCATTGCGACAGATATGAAATTGACAGTAATCATTTTCAATCTACATTGTATTTCTAGCCGTAACATTTTCATCCCCTCCCCCCTCTTCCTTCCTCTCCCCCCCCCCCCGATAAAGAAAATTATGATCCAAGATGTCTTTTAAATTAAATAAAAAAGTTTCATCACTATAATAACGCGCAAGAAGCAAGAAAATAAAGAAACGTAGACAATATTGGACGTAAATAATTATTTAACGCGTAATTGACACGTATCATTTACAACATATTGAAACGTATATACCATTTAGATATGAACATATGACATATCGCTTCCGCATGGCAACATGACAGATGCAATATTACGTCCTGGAATTTTGGCGAATAGTAGAGGTAAATCGTTATTAGAGACAAACTGCGTTACCTTATCCTTAAGCGCTATTATAAGATATAACCCAAACTTATATTATCGTTTCACTTTATCATTTTTTTTATATGAAATTATATATGCAGCACTATTATATATGCGCACATTATAATCATCATGTAATAATAATTAAAATTCTACATATGAATGCAGATTCGACAATCAATAAAGAACTCTAAACTAATTCTTCAACTCTAAACTAAATTCTTCTTTAATTAAATATAACATCTTTGCGTACGCGTAAAAAATAGATCGAATTATTGTTAAGAAAGTAATATACTAAAAAAAGCTAATTGTCTTTGATTCATCAAGATCTTTGAGATCTCGAAGAAAGAATTTCTTTCTTTCTTCTGACGGAAATCTGTTGAACATGGTTGGAAAATTAACTTCAGTAGCAACCGACTGTTTTTTTTTAATAGTGTTAACAGTTTCGCAATTTATTAATCTTAAGTTCTCTCTCTCTCTCTCTCTCTCTTTCTTCTCTTTCCTCTTATGCTCTAAGACACTTGCGCACGTGGCATATACATATATACATACATATATATATATATATATATATATATATGGTTCGCTAATGGATATTGCTCTTACTCTTGCCCTTGCTAAAGCCAACCAACGAGGTCAGGAACTACCAAGATATAGAGCTAGAGCGACACCAGCGTTCGTTTCGAATAAATTAGAAAAGCCTGCGACCTGATTTCCCTTTTTTCCTTCAAATCACCATTTCGCTTTTCCACGAGCATGACGGAAAGTATTTGCATGACAAACGATGCGCACATTTCCGGCATCCAATTTGCTCTCAGCTCTCTCTGTTTTGCGGTTATATTCGAGCAATCTCTCTGATATCACGCGGTTATGTACTTTATTGGCCATACGGAAACAAATATATACATACGTTCGCGCATTCGACTTGTTAACAGTGTTCTCCGTTATACGACTGATTATAAGTAATTTCCACTGAAATAACTGAATCATCTTATCGTTGCAAGCATAAGGCTTTATACCAATGGCTCAATATAATGGCAGAATATATAATTTTTTGTACAAGTTACATTTCGGAAATCTATCTAAGTTACACCAATAAAATATTATTGTTTCTAATCTATAATTTTGTACTTTAATTAATGCGTATAAAAATAAATTCTCCCTTCTGTCTCCTTTTATATCGAATGCAACTCACACATCCGTAAAGAGACACAGAAGATTAAAATATACAATAAAATATATTTCCAAAATTATAGAAATTATTGCATTCGTGTCGATATTGTATACCAATACTGATTAATGATTTCTTCTGCCAGCTAAAAATTAGTAAATATCAAATAATTGTAACTTTTTTATATGCATCTTAAAAATACGGAAAGTAACGCAGAATTTTCTTTATAATAAATTGATGAAATTTGAGATAAAGTTAAATATAAAATAAGCCAGCGAGGTACGCTTCTTTCTACTAATTTATTTTCTCGGCTCATTGCTTTATATCCCGATTATGTCCTGAGTTGAGGATATTGCGATAAAGTTTTAATTATATTTTCGGCCGAAAATATACGCGTTGGACCGTAACCGATGCGAAAAAGAAAGTCCTCGCAGTTTGGTATGATTAGCTCGTTTTACGTCGCTCTTTTTGCTGTCGCTTATTTCTTAAGACGCGAAAATTAAATTTGTTCTATCATGCGGATCAATGCATATCTCATCAATGCAAGCTGTCAATATTAATTTCATGAAGTACGATCGTCAAATCTGAAAGAGAGAAATTAGATCTAAGCTTTTGTGGAATTCTGTTGAGAATATTAAAGACTCTGAGGTAAAAACTTTTTCTTTATTTTCTATTTATAACTATTTTCTATTATAACTTGCTTTATTCACGAAAAGTACATTGCTAAGCAATATCACTCTATTTTATAATTGGATACTTTATAATTGGAGAGGATAGACGAGGAAACATTAATGATTGTGCAATTATCATGATAGTAAATGAAAAATTTTGAATTCCAATTGTCTCGGTTAATTTTTTTTCTGCTATATATCTAGCAAGAAAAAAATATATAATTTTATCATGTTAAATATTTAATAATTTTTAGCATGTATTATTTTAGTTCATGTACATAATAATGACTTTTTTTAACAGTAATATTTCAAAAATAGATTACTTAGTTTGTTATACTTGATTTGTTATACTAACATAATTTAAAAAAATTAGTAAATTATATCAAATAATTGTAACTTCTTTATATGTATCTTAAATAATACGGAAAGTAACGCAGAATTTTCTTTATAATAAATTGATGAAATTTGAGATAAAGTTAAATATAAAATAATATGAAATTTTTATAGGTTTATATTATTGTAAAAAGAAAAGAAAGTTTTAGCTAGCTATTTTTCTCTTGCTAGAAGCGGAAAGAATTCCTCGTTTTTCTTTTTCTAGAATATCAATTCAAAAGTTTCGAAACGTCTGCGTTGGAGATTAACACAAATAATAGCCACTTATTGGTATCGTCGACTGTATGCCGGAGTTGACCGCTACTTTCTGCCGCGGTAGAACTTTAAAAGTATCCCGATAGAAACAAGAAAGAAGTACGAAGTCCAATCGAGCAGTTTGTTACTCAAGATCGAAACGGAAAGATCGACCGACCAAAACTTCGTCTATTGCTATACGATGCTATGCGATGTTGTATCGACCTAAATGCAAAAATCTATTTGATAAAACTTTCTACAGATACATACCGGTAACTAATTTAAAGAGAATTATAAATGTTTCGTAACTCTTCGTCATTTTTATTATTATTCACGCTAAATTGACACATGCAAAAGAATTTTCTAAAACTAAAAGAACATACGTACAGATATAATTTTAAAACAAATATTAAATTTCGTTATAACAAAATTCAATAGTTTTTTAAATCAATTTGTTATATTTGTTATATAATTTTCTATACTATTAAATTATACGTACGACGATGAATCAAATTATTTGTTAGATGAATTTTATTTATTACAAAAGATTTAATATAAAAAAACAGATTTATTATGTAAAATTTAATTATTATACTTATTGTATATATGCATTTGCATACATTGTATTTATAGTGTACGTACAAAGGATATGATAATTAATGATACAAACACTTGTATGCAGATAGAATATAAAAAATAGAAGTGATTCTTAAAAAGAAACTTACAACGATGATGATCTTACAATAAATTATAATTATCGAGATCTATTTGCAAAGAAATTATTATATATTAAATTTATTAAATTATTTTCATAATAAAAATAAATAAAAAATTATTAATGAAGAAAACATTATTTGTCTATTAAATTTTAGAATATGATAGCTATAAAATATATTACCATATAATAAAAAGCAAATCATTATAAAATTCGAGAAAAAGTAAATGTTTTGTTTCTATGGCATGGAAATTGGTGAGTCGGCGATTCAAACCCGAGTAATAACTTTCGCTATTTATTATCTACATAGCAGCAACAGGTAGTGGACTCGGTCGAAGTCCCATCGCTTCCTTCATTTCACAAATTTCTGACCATTTATTTTGCGTTGCAAAATAAATGCTTCGCAATACCAGATTGTGAAGAAAAACGAAATTTGCCGCGCACAGTCTGTCTTTCATTGTGCCGAAACATTCCCAATGTAATTCCGACATGAGGTTCAATTCTCAACGAACGAAACTTTCGAATTCCCTCGGGAGATTTCACTAACGAGTTTGGTCAAAAAAACAAAAAAAAAAACAAAAAAAAAAAACCATCTTGCTCGTAACCTTCAAATATTCATGATCGATATAACTTTCCTGAAGCATATATATATATATATATAGATGTCCAGTGGAAGTTCTATGGAGGTACTTGTGGCCGATGAACAAATAAAAGTTAAGAAATGGAAATTTGATAACCCAGTAAGATTTTAAATATAACTAGGAAGCACTTGAAATTAGCCGGAAGTTTTCCATTACTTTACTCTATTAATGATGACAATTACATCCAATTGTAAATTCTTCTCTTTGCTATAGTTTAACTTCATTATTAAATTCCTGTTTTATTCTTGATTGAATTAATTCTATCAGTCACAGTTATTCCAATTATTTATATTATGTGTTAATGACCGCGGTTACCGTTTTACGATACAATTATTTGTACATAAATTATAATTATTGTTAGTATTATTGTTTATGCAATAACATATATCAAATCAAGATTGTTATTGTTCATTAATTATATTAAGTGTCACGAATTTGAGATTAAATTTTTTTTTGTACGTTTCACGCTACATTTTTCTTAAAAATATATATGAAACTATATATGTAAGTACTTCTTCGTATACAGAATTATATATTCTTTTGGAAAATAATAAATAAATAATTGTTATTTGCTTACAATAGTTAGAAATTTTCTAACTGTTTATAAAATTGTTAATAATAAAAATTATAATAAACTTTATAAATTTAATATTATAATAATCTTTTTTCTTCTTTTGTTTCTTCTATGTTTGTTTTTTTTATGCATTAGAGAAAAATTCCAATTTTTGAAAAAGACACACACAAAGAATATCAACACAGACAAATACGGCAATAATTTTAAATCAACTTCGCTTAGATCAATAAATTAGATTGAACTTTGCTGAATATAAATATTCTGCCCATAGAGCAAAGGCTCAGTGAAAACATGCTGTCGTTCCATAGGCTTTACTAATATTCCTAAGTGCATCATCAGCCGTTTCGTGCAGTGTTGCATGAGTTCTGATATGATGCAACTCATGCCGTAACCTCTTCCCATCCTCCAATCCTTTCCTCTCTCTCTCTCTCTCTCTCTCTTGATCTTCAATTTCTCTCGCGTGAATATGGTTTTCACTTCCCATGATTACTAGACACAAAAATTGTGGCCATGGTTACAGACATAGTCTTTGAAAGAATAGTGATGTGAAGTAGTACATGTTTATCCCCTTTCTCCTTAGTCTCTTTCTCTTTTTGTTCTTCGTGTTTTTTCTATAAATCGTGAATCGATGGTAAGAAAAGAAAAAAAAAAAAATCGAGAAAAATAATAAAGTAAATCGAAAAAGGCCTAGTGTATGAAACAAAATTCGATAGGAATCTACATTTTTAAATGCATATAAATGCATATAAAAAGAATTGCTTAGTAGAATTACTTAATAGAATTGTGTCTCATTAACATTTCATCTGTTTCTTCTTCAGAAAATATCGTCAAGATTAACTTATGTTAAACTACAACTTTGTTCTGATAACTTATGTAATAGTGAAATATAAAAAAATGTATCATCATCGAGTTTATATTTCTCGCTTCAAAATGTTCAATGTTTTATAAAGAGCATAAAATTGCACAAAAAGAATATTAATAATGCTTAATAATTTTTTATACGTACACTGCGCGTTATACGTTAATTATAACAGGATTTGCAGGAATATTATTTCGATGAATTGATTTGGTTTTCTGAGAAAATTCCCAATATGTATTCCCAATGATCATCAAGAAATATATAAAATAAAAATAATTTCGTATAGTTTTGAGTGAATCCATTAACCCGGTGATGACGCAAAGGAACGAAGGACTAGAAACTAGAAGAGGGAAGCAGGTAGATTACTAGCCAAGGCTAAATGCAAGACATTTAGACTCTATATTCGCAAGATTGAGATGGCATTTAAGGATTACAGGAATTTAGCATAATATAGCAGAAGTGAGAAGAGGACAACAAGCACAGGCGTTGTCGGTGCGATGAGAGGGCGATGGATGACGGTGGGAGATGGAGTCCGCGAGAAGGAATGCGCTCGAAAAAGGGATGTAGGTATTATTCATGGATTACCTCACTTGTCTCCGCTACAATCCTCCCAAAGCCTCCATTAGAATAATTACGCTTTCTCATCTTCGCGTTTACGCGGTTGTTATCATCTACCGTTTCCTCGATCCTTTCGCTTTTTAAAAAGAAAAGCATTCGTGTTCTTAGCAATGTATTGCCACGCTTTCATACATACGCACAGTCTTTTCTCCCGCTATTCATAAAGTTTATTTTTTTGGCTTAACACGAAAATAAGTACTCACAAAAATTTTTTTATTAGAAAAATTTAAAAAAAAAATATATCAAACTCTATAATACATAACTTTCTAACTATCCAAAAATATAGTCGAATAATCTCGGGTTATAATTTTAGTTAAGGATCAAATAAATAAACAATTATTTTTAAAAGACTGACAAATTATTTTTAAATTTTGTACAGAGATTTTTTGTATCTGTATTTAGCATTACGATAAAACACTGCAACTTTTTATTGATTCTTATATATAAATAAGTACAAATCCTATTTTATCCCCTTTCCCAAAATACTTTTATTTTTGATTGTAAAAAATGCTTCAAATAAAAGTTATATAAAGTTTCAAGAAGGTCATAAAATTATAATATTGATTTACAGATAGCATCATTATCGAGATTTTCTATAATCACTTTCTTTTAATGGAATTATATATTTTTTGTTATGTAGTATAGTTTTTTTTAATTATTCTAGAGACAAAAATATTAAAATACAAATCTCAAAAAGTCAATAGTTTGTAAAGTGTTTTATTCTGGCATATATTCTGATAAATATCTTGTAAATTATTAATTTTTGATAACAATATCTCAATATTTTTATGTCTAGAATAGTGAGAAATCAAAGGTATAAAAAAATTATACAGTTATTAATATGCGACATTCTTTTAAGACTACTTACTTTTTCTATACTATCCAGACAGCATAAAAAAGATATTTGACGAATATCCATAAGATGTCCTTTAAGGATATTGGAATATCCAAAAACCATCTGTCTTATGGCTTCAGATATTCAGCGGACGTCCATAATGTATCTGTTTATGAAATTGATGGACATACTTTAATCTCTGACATAATTCGCTAGATATTATGGATGGATGTTAAATGAATATGATAAAATGGAAATTTTAATTTATTTATATTAAAAAGATGAAAACAAAGTAAAATATATATATATATTTTTTAAAATAATACCTTTAATGGGAAAAAAATCTTATAATTAATGCTATAAGCAGGTTAATTAATCACGGCATATAAAAATCTTGTCAACGCTCAATTAACAAAAAACTGATACTCCTAGAAAATGGCCGCGGTTTCCAAACGGCGCCAACACATGCTTGGATTAACAAAAAAAAAAAAACAATGCTAACAGAGAAGAAAACTCGCACCATGTGAAACTAACTAGCAAGACAGCCAACATCGCTGCCAGCAGCGCTGCCATCAGTCAGTCATCAGTTTTAAAAGCCTATAAAAGAGAAAGAAGATCTAAAGCTGCGTCTTGATTGGTTTTCAAAATGAGCCGGCACGCAGGAAAAATAACACCGGATTTATCACAAAAATATCAACCAACAGACCAGCCAACAGCGTAGCCAGCAGGCTGTACAATTTCCAGTGTAGTAGTCAGCAAAATAGCCAGCATAGAAGCAAACAGTCAAAAAAAGCACCGTGTGCCGCTATGTGACACGAATTATATATATTTTCAGTATTGTGAATATCGGAACACAGCTTATATTTTAACTATTATTATTACACTAATGTAATATATTACAGTAATGAATTTAGTACAACCTTTTTTTGTAGTGAAACTTCAGCTATGTTCCAAAATTTGCTGTCAACACAACTAATGTATAGTATGGTAGTAAACTATAGATTGTCAGTACTAGCAGTAAATTTTTGAACAGTCTTTGACCATGGCTCAACTATCGTCTGTCTTAACATAACCTTGACACGTTTCTTGAATGCGATAGTAAACAAGTGAAACAATTTTATCAATCTATTTCCTTAATTAGGTATCTATAATTTAAAAAAAATATTTTATATTTATAGGAATGATAATTTCACGCTTACTCAATTGCAATTACAATTATGATTCATACAATAATTAGATTCTTTCAGAAGTCAACATTTGATCACTGTAATGTTACAATGTGTTGTAAAACGATTATTTTATTGAATTTATTCTTATGTTTGAATTCTTTATGTTGCTTTATTCGAGAAAAAATCCATGGCACGATTTTCTTTGCATTACAGAATATTCCACAATGTCTGAGAATACGAACGAAACAGTAGTTGAGAAAGAAATCGCCGTTGAAGACCCAAATGCTGTTTCAGAAGAGGATAAGCAGTTCTTAATGGAATATGTTCTGGAAGCAGAACAGAGACTTACGACGAAAGAAGAAATTCGTGCAGCTAATCTAAATCCCACAAGACCTCCAGATGCATCATTCAGTAAACTTGACTCAAGTCTAAAAAGAAATACTACATTTGTCAAGAAACTGAAAAATTTCAGTGTGACCCAACTCGACACAGTTTTAAAAGATATGGCAAATTTAAATCTGACCAAATATATAAGTGAAGTTGCCACTGCTCTAGTAGATGCCAAAATAAAGATGACTGATGTTGCACCCGCTATTAGAGTATGCAGTTTCCTCCATCAAACATATGCTGAGTTTTCTACTCATTTTTTTGAAAATTGGCAAAGAGTATTATCACTGAAGGTTGGCGACAAAATCACAAATCCCAGCAAATTGAGAGTAGATCTTCGATTTTATGCAGAGCTGATAAATGCTGGGATATTTACACATAAACAAGGCTTACCTCTACTTGGCTCGATATTGACCATGTTGATCAATATGGATAAGGAGGAACATAATAATGCTAGTATAATATTAAGTTTCTGTCGACACTGTGGCGAAGATTATGCTGGCCTTGTGCCTAAAAGAGTGCGAGAACTGTCTGAAAAATTAAATGTTTCAATTCCAAAAAGTAAATTGTTGTCTTCAGACAAACAACAAAATGTTAAGTTACTGCTGCGTGATTATTATAATTCAATGTGTAAGCACTTGCTAAAGGAACATAAAGAACTGCAAGCATTTGAAAAGCAGAATCGCAAAATACTGCAAACTAGAGGAGAATTGAGTTTGGAACGAAAAGAAAAGTTAGAAACTCTACAAGTCTCTTATGAACGTTTATTAAATAGCGTACAAAGTTTTTCTGATACATTAGACGAACCAATGCCCGAGCTTCCAGTGGATAATGAAATTAAAGCAGAAACGGAAGAAATGCTAAAGATGATAAATGAGGGAGAAGATAATACTACATTAGAGGATATGTGGGGTGATGAAGAAACAAGACGTTTTTATGAAGTGTTACCAGATTTGACCGTCTTCCTACCGGGTTCATATTTAAAAGATACCTCAAAGGATACTTCAAAAACAGATATAGCGATAACGGAGGATGCTCTTGATGAAGAAATAGTTTTTGATGAATTAGAAGACACTGAGAAGATTGAAGAACCACCAGAGGTGGAAATAGAAGAGCCACAGGTGTCTAACACGAGCAACAAGATACTGTTGGATGCTTTTCTGACACACCTACCAAACTGTGTGAATCGCGAAATGATTGACAATGCCGCAGTAAACTTTTTGATAAATCTTAATACGAAACACAACAAGAAAAAATTGGTAAAGGCTCTTTTCGGCGTTTCTAGAATTCGTCAGGATCTACTACCTTTTTATTCTCGTTTAGCAGCTATTCTCTATTTGGTGATGCCTGAGATTGGCAATGACTTGTGTCAAATGCTAAAACAAGATTTTAAGTATCATGTACGCAAGAAGGATCAAATAAACATCGAATCAAAAATAAAAGTAGTTCGTTACATCGGTGAACTTGTTAAATTCAAACTTTATTCTAAAATAGAGGCATTGTACTGTTTGAAAGTTCTATTGCATGACTTTACACATCATCATATTGAAATGGCTTGCAACTTGCTTGAGATTTGTGGCCGATATCTTTTCTGTTCGCCAGATTCTCATCAAAGAACTAAGGTTTACCTGGAGCAGATGATGCGTAAAAAGGCTGTTACCGCGCTCGATTCACGCTATGTCACGATCATTGAAAACGCGTACTATTTTGTGAACCCACCTGAATCAACTGGCGGCGTCATGAAAAAAGACAGACCACCTGTACACGAATTTATTAGAAAACTATTATATCAGGACCTTTCTAAAACAAATACAGATAAGGTGCTTAAATGGATGCGTAAACTTGATTGGGAGGATGAAAATGTATCATCTTATGCTATAAAATGTCTCACTGCAGCTTACAACGTCAAATATCCTAATATCCGATGCGTGGGAAGCTTATTAGCTGGCTTAGTAGCTCATTATGAGACTATCGGGCCTCAAGTAGTCGATGGTGTACTTGAAGACATACGATTATGTATGGAAATCAATCTGCCCAAATTCAATCAACGGCGCATTGCCATGGTCAAGTATTTGGGCGAGCTGTATAACTACCGAATGGTGGAGAGTGGCGACATTTTTCGTACTTTATATTTGCTCATCACATTCGGGATTAGTGTAGACCATTCATTACCGAGCGTGCTCGATCCACCTGATCACCTCTTTCGTATTCGCCTGGTGTGCACATTACTGGAGACATGCGGCCAGTACTTTAGTGGCGGATCTAGCAAAAAAAAGCTTGACTATTTTCTTGTATTCTTTCAGAACTACTTTTGGTTCAAGTACACAGACCCGATTTGGACATCTGAGAATCCGTTTCCTGTCGGAATAGATTACATGTATCGCGATACATTAACGATGCTACGACCCAAAATGCAATTGTTTCAGAGTTACAAGGAAGCGCAATGTGCTGTGGAAGAATTGCGCAATACTCTATATCCGACTTTAGGTAATCCTCCCATTGATGACACTGTGGAAGGCGACAACGACATGAGCGTTATTATGGAAGGCGACGAAGAAGCAGCGATAATCGGAAATGGTAGTGGAGACGCAAAAGGTATTGCCGAGCTGCATTTTGAAGAATCTGAAGATTGTTCAGAGGCGCAGTCAGAAGAGGAATGGATAGCCGATGTGGAACGGGATGATGCTATGGGTACTCAGGAAAACACTCAGGGTGATCGATCTCAGAGTCTGTCAGCGGATGGTGCCACTGAAGGCGTAATCATGGATGTGACTGAGGAATTAAATGCAGCTTTACCAGCTGGACCACGACGCGTGAGCTGTCCAGAAGACGATGATTTCTTGTCAGCGTTAGATAAAATGGTTTCAGACAACATACAAGATCGCATGCGAGATTCGGTAAAACCACAACAAGTTGATATTTCTGTACCATTGCATGTGAAGAGTACAAAAAAGACATACGAACAGCTACAAGAGAGACCGACTGATAATAACACAGTAGATTTTGTGTTAATGCTGAGGAAGGGTAACAAACAACAATACAAAAATCTTGCAGTACCAGTATCATCCGAGTTGGCTATGAATCTTAGGAATCGCGAACAGGAACAGAAGGAGGAGAAAGAGCGCGTAAAACGTCTAACTTTGAACATTACTGAGCGGCAAGAAGAGGAAGATTATCAAGAGACTATGAATCAAAGCACGAGACCGGTTACTGTAAATTTGAATAGAGAACGGCGACAAAAATATAATCATCCTAAAGGGGCGCCTGATGCCGACCTCATTTTTGGACCAAAGAAAATTCGATAAGTTTGATTAATAACTCTTAAAGCTGAACGATTATATTCCATTGGAAAATTAATGATGCATCTGTGAAATTCAACTTACATTTTGGACTCGTCTACTCAACTCCCATAATTAAGTAACTTTGATTATAGTTTTACCACTTTTTATTATATTTTCAAAGTTTTTTTTTTTTTTTTATGACAAAAGTGGTATATTGAATGTATCAGAACTTGGACAATACAAATGTATCATATGTATAGATGAGATGTAAGTTAGTGCATTTAAACGAATCAGAGGTAGATTATAAGACTGATACAGTAAACTCTCATTAAAAAAGAGTAATTAACTTCGATATATATTATTCAAATTTTTCCTTGATCGATATGTAAAAAAATCAATATGTGGAATATTACAACGCACTGCCGATTTTTTTATTAAGGGCAGAGTTTATTGTATCATATAAATAAACTCTTAATGCAAGTAGATATGATATATAGCAATTGATATATTATTTATTATACACATTTGATTGAAGAATTTATGTATCATGAATGTTATCACTAAACATTTTTACACAGATTTATATCAATTATTATTTTATGATTTTCAACAAAAGCTGTGTTGTGATATAATATATCAATTTGTATACATGATGATATTTTTGACACTATTTCATATTATATTTGAAAATGTCCTTTTTTTTTCTCTATAGAAATCACTCATATAGAATATATAAATGAAGTGAAATTTGCAGACTGCATCAAACTTCCTATTGAAAGAGCAAAACGAATAAAAAACTCAACATTGATGTACAATTATTTATTTTTATCTAAGAAATTATCGTCATGTACAAAATGAATATAAATAAATGTTTTAGGTGCTTAAACATTTGATGGCTCCGCAATAAGTTTTATAATAATGATATTTACGTATATCTACCGAAATACATGAAATTGATAAACATATAAATTAACACTAAATGCGTATCATTACTTCTTACGGATCTTCTTCCGCATCTTCAAATTGACCCGCTTCGATATCCATAGCTTCTTCTACCTCTACTGTATGAGTGGTTTCCATTTGCTCTGTTAATGTTAAAAATCTTTATAATAATGAACAATAAGAATCTTTTCTGTCAATCAATAAAAATCTTGGCTGTCTAATATATTTTATATATATATATATATATATATATATATATATATATATATATATATATATATAAAAATTCAAGATAAACGTTTATGATTATTCACGTATCGTTATTTTTAATGAACTTATATAGCAACGTAGCGATTCAAAGCTAGAGCTAAATTTTCCGCTTTAATTGATATTTCTAGTGTAAATATGATATCAAGATTAATCCTTTTCTTCATAAAAAATTATCGCGAAAAATCTGTCAGGATTTGAATCTGGAACTTTTCAACTATCTGTATCGGATATACCAATTCAATTCACTAAAGCATGTAATAATATTTATCGCAATAATCAGATATGTAGTGATAAGGACATCATTTTTCAACCAATGTAAAAAATAAACCACTCAATGGGATAGGCCGAAAATAGTAGATAATAATGGACAATATTTGGCAAGAAGAATCATAGGAATCTAATACTTTCTTTTTTGAATTTACATATAATAAATTTATATGATACATATTCAAATGTTATTATTCACAAATAAATATTATAAAATTATATGTATGTATGTGTATATCACATACATACACACACACACACACACATACACACACAATTACAGAATATATATTCAAATTTATATACATTCAAAAATTAAAACAGATTATTTAGTCGATTCTTTTTTGTTGAGTATTACCCATTATTATCTATTATTTAAACACATTTTTGTTATATTATTTGAAGAGCTGAATGTTCAACATATCAAATTCAAATTAATTTATACAATCCATTTGACAAAATTGTGAGCAGAAAGCATAAAAAAATTAAGCTTAAATATAAATAAAAGATATAGATGTTACCTGTCGGTAAAATACAAGGTGCGTCTCCAGCGCCTACTTCTTCATCATATTCACCTTCATAGTCTTCTTCGGCATCTTCATAGATATCCTCTTTGGTTAAAAGAATTTTTAATCACTGTGATTAATGGGAAATAAAATCATTATTTCATTTAATTACTCACCGTCTGAAAAGCTATCCTGTGGATCAGGATGAAGTGCCTGACATGCATTCATTGCTTGAAACATTAATTCTAAATTATTTGTATTATCTGGTGCAAATTGCATTTCTGTAATTGGAGCATTTGCATCATCATCTTCATTTTCTGAACCATTTTCAGATGATAACGGTAATGCCATATCTGCATAAATAAAAATATATAAGGATACTAAACTTATCAGAGAAATTTTTAAATAACAATATTAATATAAATTTGAACATAAATTATAATTAATCAAGGAGGAGTCTATAGGATTAAATAATTTTTATCAATTATTAAGTATTTTTATTTTGAATGATGTACCTGGCAAATCTACTTTAGCATCAACCATAATGTATAAACATTGTCTCGGATAAACTTGTTCATCTCGTGCAATAGCATGCAATGAAATATGAGGATATTCAAGTGAAAATCCTTGTTGTGTATCATTATCCATCCAAGAAAGTACACTGCCAATAAGAGAACGTATAATTAGATCACATAGATTATTAAATTTTGAATAATATATTCAAAATATATCGTTCAAAATATTAAACTAATAAAAATAGCTTTACTACCTCTCTGTAATATAGAATGTGCCCTTTCCTACTTCTCTATCATTAATATACACCGTAGTGTTTGGTTCTTCATGGCGTATTCCTTCTTGTGGTGGCAGAAAACTACTAAGCACCACCATGTTTCAATCTATAAATATTCAGACACTACTTAATAAAAGTGAAAATGTAATTGTTTGAGCAACATTGTGTAACAACAGTGCAATAATATATCAAAGTTGGCGGAATTACGAATTTTTGCTATCTTCCCGTCGGGCATTTACAAACGTCACATATAGCAAATAAAACGGAATACTTAAGTATTTTAAGTACCGATATAATATAATCTAAAAATAATATAGTCCAGCTAAACGATAATATTCCGGTGAAATAACACATAGTCCAGAGTAGTCGACATAACCCTCGATACAAACGTAAATTCTCTTTACGCACATAAGTACGTAAAGGGGAAAATGAATGTATGCTGAAACAAATACTCGGATACCGGTGTCGCACTGTTCTCAGGGCTTTCTAACCAAACAATAGGAACTTACCGCTCTCTCGTTTATGCTATAACGAGACGAACGTACGAAACAAGCCGAACGCGAACGTTCGGAGATAAGGTAAAGTCTCTTGCAACGCACGTAAAAGTGTGCCTCCGATTATTTGTACCCACCGTTGTCAGGACAAACGAAATCACAAACGAATACGACACCACTTTTCCGAAGTTGCCTACGAAGTTGACGTGTGTCAAGGATGGCAAAGAGTAGCCCTGAGTGGAATCACGCCAAATATTTACGAACGTGAACTACGTAGCTAACACGTAGCTACGAAACTACTCGGTAGATAATATGGTGGGTCCTTATTTTCTGGTTGTGTTCCGTACTGTGTCCATAATTTTTTTTTTAGTTTTATCCTGTGCTATATTCTATTCCATTATTAAAAATCCTTAATTTAACAAATATGCTACATAAATAATTATACAGTTTATAATTACCTCATCATCTCAAATATAGATAAAATTAGACTCGTTTGACGCGTTTTCATAAAACGAAACGAAGGAATGATAATAATGTGTATCGCAAATATTTATATTATTTATTTTTATTTCTAAAACTTTAAGCAAATACACGCAACATATTTAAAATTATTTGCAAATTATGTGTAATAAATTTCACCGTGTTATTCTTGCTTATGACGTCACGATTCCAATATGACTGCGGCGATTAGTCAGGAGTCTTAAGAAAGATTTTAATAACAATAAGTATTTACAAGTTTAATTGTAACAATAGAATATTATTAGTATAGTATACGAAATTTTATAAAAACAATTTACGATATTATAATATTATATGATTATTTTAACATGGCACTCAATATATTAATGGATTTTACAAATCAAAATAATAAATAAATATACAACTGATCCATCCTGATTTTTTTGTTTTATTATAAAATATATGTATTAATAACAGGATGTTTTATATTATTGATATGTTTATATTTTATCCGAACACACATATTTATACAATATATATTGCCGTCATTTGTAAATGCATTTTGAAATGCAATTAAATTAAATTGTTGATCTTAAATTGTTGGTTACTTTGATTCGCATTAAAAGTATTAAAAAGTTGAACAATTTCGATAACATTAATTTAATCTTTCTAATAAGACCACTGAATAGAAATATTTACTTTCCTCCCCTTCAAAGACAAGAATGAAGTTTTGTGATAGAGTGAAAAATTATTTATATAAGAACTTTTAAATCATCACGATATATAATTTTGATTTTTAAATTTCACTTCAATTCTTAAACAGCACTTAAACTGCTATAATTTTAAAGGAAAAAATTAAAGAAAGTGAAAATACATTTGCCATTTTATATGTTATGTATTCATATTTTGAAACTCTTAAAAAATATATACATTTCAGTTTTCCCCTCTATTTTTTAGGAACTATCTCATATATTCTAACACAAGAGAAACCTTTATTTTAAAAAAAAATTAAAATGCGACAAAAGTTATTTTATAAACATTAAATATTCTATTTTGGTTGTGCGAGCTCATAAAGTACTTTTATTTCAATTTTTTTTTTATTTCCTTTCCAACAGGTTTCCTAGAATAGATCTTACGGTAGAATATACAAATTTGTCCACTTAGTATCTGTGAGGGCGATAAAGAAAAACTCCACAATTAAACAATATTTTGATTTTGACATATATTAACATACAAAATTTGTATTTAGAACTTCTTTTATGTGTAAATTAAAATATATATATAATGACATTGATATGTAGAAATAGAGATATAACTTATACAGATATGATACATGTTGCATGTCAATATATATATATATACAGATTCTCTTATTAGTACTGATACAATGTTTGCATGCAGATAGAGGGGATTAAATTAAACAGAAAAGCCCTTTATTGTTTTGCGACTTTTGTAATTTTCGCAATGAGAAATTGTGAATTAAAAATCGCCAAAAAAAAAGGGCATTTATCCATTTGGCTAAAATGTAAACTCACTAACAAGATATGGTCGTCGTCATTATGCGCATTCGCACTAGAAGCGCGGTATGGAAAATATTATATAAGGTAATATCCTCCAAACGAATATTCTATCATTTGTAGATCACACTTCTAAACGTTTGGCCGCGCTTCTAGCAATCGCGAACATCATATTTTGTCGCGCACTAGCATTTGTCAAATTGAATTGAACTGATACAGGCTCATTCGGCGACTTTTAATCATTAATTTCTCATTAACTATTGCGCAAATCGTAAAATGGTAGAAAATTATTCTACTTAGTTTAATCCGTTCTATCTATACATAGGCGTTATGTCAAATAATTATGAGATATCTCATATATATAAAATATAATTGCAATTTAATATAATACAATATAATATATTTAATGTAATTCTCTAAATATGTATAGAAGCAATTTACAGAGAGAATTAATACAAATATACGTGTATACACACACACACACACACACGCGCGCGCGCGCGCGCGCGCGCGCGCACACACACACACACATACGCACGCACGCACGTATATTATTCATTTATATTTAAATATTAATATTGATTATTCTTAAACATTGATTGAACAATGACATTCAACATATAGTTTCTAATAAGATTTTATATGGATCAACTTTAGAGTTCAAAATAGAGGCAATATGCATCAACACATTGATTGAACAATGACATTTAATATGTAAATCTTTAATTGTGTAGATATACATATGGAAGACAAGATAAGGCGGATTGGGAGGTAAAATGATCCAAGGTTCTAGATTTAATAAATGCTACCACATTTCTCTATAAATATCGATATGATTTATTTACTTTCAAAATTAATTTGTCTAAGAAAGAGGAAATAATAAACAAGAAGAGCGATATATGTATGTATGTATGTACAGAAAAAGATCAAAATACATTCCCAATAAAAATGATAACATCAACGACACTGATGAATATAAATATCTATAACAGAGCGAAAAAACTGAGAAAATAAATAATAAGAGAAAATAAAAGTGAGCCATGCTGTAAAAGATATTACATGTAAAAAGAATTATTGAAGCCAAGGAAGCATTGTTCATTCGTTGTCCTAGAATATTCAGTATCCTTTTCGCGATTGTGATCGATTAAACAAGTGTTTCTGCTACAGAAGATGCGTGAACTTCAGCAATAGCTAAAAAAGTATCCATGCAATATATAGAAGATTGTCGTCGGATATCATTCGAGGAATACTCGTCCGGACAAAAGGGTGGCATCTTATTGGATTTCTCGGCAATTTTGATGATAATTTGATTACTATCAATGACGACCTGATTATTATCATCGACATTTTGATTCTTCTCGCTGATATCTTGATTGTTATCCTCGATATTTCGATTATTATCATCGATGTCCTTATTGTTACGGCCGACACCCTGATTATCGACGTTCCGATTATTATTGTCGACATTTTGGTTATTATTGTCAACATTATGATTATTATAGCCGACGTTATGGTTATTATCATCGATGAGATCGGCACGGTCAGTATTCTCCGTACCATTGTTCCCATCGTTTATGCCACTCCTTGTTCTTCGACCACCAAACTGTCGGTGATAGTATTCCTCGCGCATCATTTCATTAAGATTACGCCATCGTAAGCACATTATTAAAATAAATGGTTTACGAAAATCTTTATTAAAAACCGCATAAATGATCGGGTTTAATGCACTATTGCAATAACCTAGCCAGAGGAACAGAGACGTTATTAAATGTGGAATAGCATCAGGATTAAAGAACGGTTTCATTAATGCCAGCAGAAAGAAAGGCAGCCAGCAGAAGACAAAAACACCGACAATGATGCCCAAAGTGGTGCTGGCTTTTCCTTCACTTTTTCTCCTCTTCTGTTGACGTTTATTACAAGTGCAAACTTGACTATTACGCATCCTCAACATCCTTATTGATTTTTGTAATATGTTCCACGCCGGAATTTTTTGGTGCTCATCGGTAAGATGGCGTCTTGGACTATTGTTGCTCTGTAATGAAACATTTTAAAGCGACATTATTTAAAATAGAAAATGAGAAGGAAGAATATTCTTGTGAGAATTGTAATATCGTTTCGTTAAGACTAATCTTCATTCAAAAATATTATTTGTTCCTATTATATGTAAATTATATCAATATTATATTCTATATAAATAATAAATACTTATGCTTTTAATAAGTAAATATCCATTTGGTATTCATTTGAATTTTATAAAGAATACCTAAGATGTATATTTGTAAACACTTCTGCAATAATTCTAAAATTACATTAGCAATTATGCAATGTCCTCCAATAATGATATAAATTTTTCAAATTCCTTTTGTTAATAAAGAAATGAATGACTGCTGATTAAAGTATTCAAAATGTTTTTCACGTTGATTGAACTATGATATTTCAAAATTATTGAAATCGTAGGACAATCCTTATATCTAAATGATAAAAAATTTTTGTTTTATTAAATAAAATTTAATAACAATAATAAAAATCTTCTGAAAAGTACTTAGAATCGATTTCAATGATCTTAACGTCAACTGATCGCCATTGATACAGCCAGCCTGCACAAATAGATTTTGAACAAAACTTGTAAGTTTTTGATATCGGAAAGATAACAAATCCGATAGGATCGATTTTGTCTGATTATATTGCCAAGTTGCAGCAATGTGATAGAAACCGTTGACACGCAATGCGAGCAAATTGGCAATAGAAATCGAGCAGATGTTGTAATGGACAGTTGTAATGGCGGCAGGATCTGCTTGATTTCTGCCATTAATCTGCTGGAATACGTCGACAAATCTTAAGCTTAATACGAATACAGATTGTTATGGATTTGCAGATCTGATCGAATTTGCTATCATTCTGCCAACAAACTGCATTTTGCTATTTGAGTACTAATACGAAATTTTACTACAACTTTTAGTGTACTTTTATATTTTATATTGTTTATTCTTTCATATTATTACGTTCAAAGAAATAATGAATGTAAATTAAATATTGATAATTAAGAATTATATTGTCGTGTATCGGAAATCGTTATTTTTAATTTATTAAATTAATTTATTAAGACAGCTATCAACTCAGTACTTATATATAAAATAATGAATATATTTTTCTTTTATAAAAATATTTGTGTTATTATTTATCTATATTAATATTTTTCCACCATAATTATATAGGACACGTGCATTTATTAGCTTCCTGTTTAGTTGCATATAAGTTTAAAGACTGTCCGATTGAATTTAATTGTTGGCTGCTAATGAAATTTATGTAATTGAATAACACGTTATTGATTAATTAAGACATATTTATTTAGACTTATTGTATACTGCAACATCTTTCCCGCGTTAATATATTAAATGCTCTGTGTGCTGCACATACATATGCATTTAATTAATTTTCTGTTATCATAGGTACATATGATATATGCATTTGCAATAACTTACTATTCATATTTGTTTCTCTATTTGCATAACATTCTATCTATGGTATGTTAATAGCAATAATGTAACATTCTCGTAAACAATTCATTGCTGTGATATTACGTAATAAGCGTTCGATCAATATATGTCCATTATGAGACGTTATTAACAGACTGTAATAATATTCATATAAAATAGCAACAATAGTTGACAACAATGTGATAACAACAATGTATATATTATTATAGCAATGGATAGAATAAACAACTTTTACTTAAAAGTTCGAACTTTGCTTTTACAAGAGCAAGAGGTCGGGTTTAATTTAAATTTGATCTTAGTTTTTCTATTTATAAAATTATTTTTTGTTTGTTTTACGAGTTAGCAAATTATATTGTTAAATGCTGTTATTACATTAAATATGTTATATTTTGTGATGATAAATTAGATTTGTTTTATTTAAAAAAATTGGAATTTAAAGTGAGAAGACTAAGAAAAATGAAAAATAGTAAGTTAAAAGTTATGTATTTTCATTTAAAACATAGTTGTGCCTTTCATATGATTTTGATAAATTAATTTTTTATTTAATTTTATTATATATGTCCGCCTCTAGATCGTATAAAACTTTTGTCTGAAACATTTATTGACAGTGCTCAATTTTCAGCTGGATTATTTAAAATAAAATACAATATCTTTATAAATATACTTGCACTTTATATCGCTATATTCGGCTGAATAAACACATTCACATGTTAGCTAAATTTTAATAAAAGTTTGCAAATTTAGTTAGAGAAATATTCAATATTGAAAAACAAAAAATTGTGATATAACGTTTCTATTAGTTTATCATTTTATTATTTAGTCTTTACATTATTTTTATTTTTATACTTATAATCTTTATATTTTTCATATTTCTCTGTAACTACATTATATTTTACAAAAATGAGCTCCAAATTATTCGCACAATGATTATTCTAAAGATACATTATGTATTGCATGCCTCTGATAAAATATTGCATGAATGTCAACATCCAGAAATGCTTGACATAGTTTATTACACACTTTATTAAACTTTAAAGACATGCAGAATTTATTTAAGTCAGATACAGACACGGACGTACGCAACATTGCTTGAGAGGAAATGAAGCATATTTCTCATATAGAGTAAAACTCATTGCGAATGTGTTGTATTTATTCTATTAATATTACGTAACATTTGCTTCCATTTATTTTAATTATATATATATATATATATATATATATATATATATATATATACGTATATATATGTATATTCAATATAAGTTAAGTTTGCAACAATCTTCGCTGATAACAATGATTATTGTTTCTACGGAGTACATTTTACGAATCATTGAAGCAATACTTTCATTTCCTTTTGACATTATTTTGCATTTCGTGATATGGTTGCTATGTATTCATGATTAATCAAAATTAATGATTGTGTGTAATGTGAATATTCATCCGATTTATAAAAGTATAACAATCGGTCGTTAGGCTTTTGGTATGTCTCATCCCCTTTAATTCTCTGATACATTCTGGGGATCAATATAACTGTCTAGTGCGTAATTTTATTGACGCACCTACATACATTTCGGGAATAAGTCAGCTTACCGTTTAGCTTCTATTTTATGCTCAAATTATGTAATGTACAAATATAAATTGTAATTATTATCTGTAATTTGCATTACACACACTTTAACTATTTTAAATAAGATAAGAATTGATTAAATAAGATAAGAACTGTACAAATATAAAAATTTTATCTTCTAGAATTATTTTTCAGAAATTATTTATTCCGATATATTATTGACGACGTTTTACGAACCTAGCAAAAGAAAATACAAATACATATCTGATCTGAAAGGGAGCGGTAGATCAATACTTTATGTTTATCAACCTTATTGCGAAATAAAACGTAATACAAAAATTTGCAATAAATTATGTCTCTTCATATACATAGTAAATACATTCGCGCAATGCATATTACAATTAAATCGTAAGCAACGGAAAGTTAATTGCGTTAAAATATATATTAATAATTCTAATTTTTTTAATTTCTTTTTTATCTCTCTGTCGCAAATTGAATATTGATATCGGATATCGGCAAAACATCTCGACATCGTTGCATATATTAACATGGTATACTTTGAATTCTTGCTAATTTATTATTTATTTACTTTTAGCTAAATTTAAATAAAATTCTTAATATCAACAGATTTAAAAAAATATAATGTGACTATAATGATTCCTAATGTATATCTCATGTGATAATTATAACTGATAAAGTCATAGAAAAACATCAATTGTGATACTTTGTGTAGTTTGTATTTTTCTGATCAAACGGTGTACCAAAGGAAAATAATTATTTACATATTTATGTGCATTTACTGGCATCTGATCCTGATCGGACACACTAGTGGATCCATGAGAGAGAAATTTGATTTCTACCATAACGTGAGCTTTCCGCTTGAAACTCTTGTCTCTTTCTTTTTATTTCATCGAATTCTGTTTGAACCAGTCAAATACATTCTCTCGAAACCTTTGTCGAACGACAAACTTTTTCTCTAAATTGTGACAGTCGCGGAATATTCTCATGACTCGAAAATATGAATCGATGTTACAATCAAAGTTCGCATCAGCATCATTTTCTTGAACAATTTTGTGTTTCGTGAAAACAAAAATAGTATATTATACAGAAATTTTTCTTTTGTCCGAGAAGCTCTGGAAGCTTATTATTTTTAATCAAACCAGTCTCGTAAATATAGAGATTGATATATGCTTCGTAATTTGATTTTCCGAGAACAATTTTCAAAGCCCTCTGACAAAGCTCTCTGATGAATATCGCTCGAAATTGATTACTAATCATTCACGAAATTTTATATTTATGAAAACAGCATGCGAATTATTCTATAGTGAAATACATTGAAGAGTTTTGATAGTATAGTAGCAAATTATCTTTTCAAAAAAAGATAAAAAAGACGCCAAAAACACGCGCCTTACGTTATATAAAAAGGATTATTTATACAAAAAAATTGATATCTGATACAAACTCATAGTCGCTAGTAAAATTTAATGTAGCTATTAAATTGTATATAAAGTTCCATTTTAATACGATACAAAAAAATATTTCGGAAAATATGAAAAATATAGAAAAGTGTTTCAGATAAAAGTTATAAGGTTTTAAGGGGGCTATATTGATATTGATTCATTCGCAAATGAAGCCATCGCCAATGTTGATATTTTTTTTATGACAGCTATTTTTTAAATAGAATCTAGAATATATACTCGGCAACAAAATTATTGCATAGATAAATTTATATCAAAATTTTGCATAATTTAAAAAAAAAAAGCATTTAATGAACAATTATTATATTTGAAAATTTTTTTTTTTTAATTCTGAAAAGTAAAGTCTACACTTTATATAGCATTTGTCATCGTTTGAATTTACCTTCTCCTCCTCCTGCCATCTTTTCAAAAGTAAGAATGTATTATATCTCTGAAAAAAATTGTTTAACGCACTCTACACGGTTAAATAAATTTTTTTCAAATGTCATCACGGTAATCATCGTAATATATGGCTCCTTGCAAATTGAAACAAAAACGATCTTTTTCGCAGAGCTACAGCGTCAAAATTCCCTGTGCATTTTTGAAGAAAGATTACTACATTACATACGCGTGTGCGTATGTGTATGTATTTAGTAATATTAGTATTAAAATTATTATCATATTGATCCTTCTTCAAATATTTGATATTCAATAGCATCGATTAATATCGAAATAGAAACCGATATTAATTATTATCAATCGGATCTTTTTCTTTTTAATAAAATGTGGTAAATAGGCAAATGATAAATAGGCTTTTTCTTTTTATTTCACTCATTATCAAGTCGCAGACCAGATATAGAAATGATACCTACCGTATCTCTCTTGTCATCCATCGTTGTAATGGTAGGGATTACAATATTGACTTTACGGTTTAATTTTGATTTCAGATAAGCTGCGAACTCGCAATTACTAACTTTGATAACTCAATGACCAATTCATTTTTCTTATGCGTATGTTACGTAACATGCATATAATATGCGTAAATATGCGTGTAAAAATTGATAAAAAAACTCTGCACAAACCTTACTGAATTTCTGTCGAATTATAAATTAAAAGATTAGTTTATGTTGTATTTCATTTCACGTTGATATATAAATATCCATTGGATATAACATGGCTGTTTAATGAACATTACTTCAGATATTTTATCTGGATATTTATCAGATCTCGTATTGCGGACATTTGGATATGTAAAGTATTAGTCCATTAGCTTTTTATTAGATATGAGGATATGTGGGGAGCTACATATCCCCGGGAGTTGCTCGGAAACTCGTTGTGTATGAGAAGATGTGACTGCATGATGTTTATTACGCAATTGCTAAGAGCGCGGTGAGATGTTTAAAAATGATAGAGCATTTGCTTACAGTGCATATTTGCTACATATTAGTGCGCATGCTATTTATTTTTCTAGCATTATGTATTATAGGTATTGATAATGTTGTGCAAATGGAGGAAAGTTGCTGATATCTAACCACTTTGTTTTTTTAGACTCCGTTCTATTTAAACAAAAGCCAAATATAAAAATATAAAATATAAAAATATAAAATTTTTAAAACATAACTATAAACTAAAAAAATGTCTTTTACAAATGATATTACAGTTTTTATAATACAGTTATAATACAGTTTTTGTATTTTGCAATAATTGTTTTCGTAAGATGAATATCTGAAAAATTGAATCCAAAATTGACGTAGTAGACAGTGTTGTCAGAAAATTCAAATGTGACCAGAGAAATTAATAATAAAGTAAATTAACAAATTATACTTTTTTTTTTGCTGATCCATAAACATAGGGAATAAAGATTACATTAAGCGATTTTAAAGATTACATTATGTTATTATGTCTTATAGTATATATATATATATATATATATATATATATATATATATATATATATATTACCGACAAAGAGAAATATTTCTTTAGATTTACTAAATTTTTGTTAATCCAAACAAATTTATTGTTTAATAGAAGTAGAATAATCAAATTAATTCGTTATTTGAGTTAACAAACACAATTATTTGACTTTAAATAATAAATATTGTAACATGGAAGAAAACATTTTGTTGATTTAAAGTTTCATTATTTAATTCCAACAATGCGCGCGCGCGCGCGCACACACGCAATGCATTATGTGCACGATGATGTATGGTTGTTAATACAAATCATAGACGTCAAATCATCTAAAAGATAAAAAAATGTCTAATTTCTATAAAAATATTTCTTGTCATCTTAATTAATAATTGTATTATCAAGATTATTTAATTTATTTTTATCTTGGACTTTTACTTTTATCGGGGAATCTCCCCATTTAGAGAACTCACATTAAAAAAGCCAGATGCTTCAAATGATCTCATACTATATATCTTTTATTCTATTCGGTACTGTTTTTATTTATGAGAAACCAAAAAAACTTTGCCGCGTCCATCTAACGGCAATATTACTTACGATTTAATATTTTATTTCACTGAATAACATTTAGTACAATCAAAGAAATTATTTCATTGAAACAAAATGTGTCGAACAATGATCGTGTTCAATCAGATAATATAATTTAATGCAACGAAACAACAATAGTTTTAACAATCAAACAAATAAATGTTTCATTTGAAATTATGTTGTTTGAATCAAACAAATAAAAGTCGAACAAATAGGAATGGGAATATATAACTATCCATATTACTGTGCTTCCTCCCTCTCTCTCTCTCTTTCCTCCCTCCCCCTCCCCTCTGTCTGTTTGTTTCTCCCCTTCTCTCTCTTTATATATATATAGAAGTATCCAGATAAGGTTTCCCAACTTTTGCCCGAGGCTGACTGTCGGGCCGACGTCGGCGATATCTTGGCAAACTGACTGTTATTAATCGATCACGGCACGACATCGGCCCAGGCAACGTTAGTCGACTCTTGTTCGATGACGACTCTTGTCAGCCAACGTTGGGCCAACGTTGGAGATGTGTCGTAACTGACTATTGTTCCGATCGCGGTGCGATTCGGTCCAAGCAACATTAGCCGACTCTTGTTGAGGTGACGACTCTTGGGCCAACGTTGGGCCAACGTTGGAGATATGTCGGCAACTGGTTATCATTCAATCACGTCACAACACTGATCAAAACGAGGTAGTTGACTTTTACCTGATGGAAATAATTGTGATAAAAATTATTTTTTATAACATCAAATTATATTGAAAAAAATTATAATTACACATGTTAATTATAACATAAATGGACATGTTTTTCGAATCGAAAAAAATGATGTAGCATATAACGTAGGAGATTCATAATCCAAAGGTTCCAGGTTTAAATCCCACCAGAGTGTTGTATAATATATTAAATTAATTTAAATAGATTAATTTCAAGTAAAATTCATCGTCTATCATATACTAATATCTTGAAACAACTTTAATTAAAAAACAAAACAAAAGTTCGAAAATATAAATATATATCTTTTTTACGAATATTGAACTAATATCGGCTCAACATTGGCATGCAACATTGAGCCGATGTCGCTGACCAATGTCGATTCAACATTGGTATGCAACATTGGGCCAATGTCGAGCCAATCTTATCATTTGGATATTATGCCGATGTCGGCTCATATATACGCACATAAATGCATGCATAGTTAACTATGCAATCAAATATATTACCTATAATATATAATATATAATATGCAAAGAATATGACTATAATACATTTAAGTTAATAGAGGAATTGTATTAATATCAAATGATAAAAGGGAAATTAAGAATTAGGAATCAAAAATAATAAAATAATTAAACATTAAAAATTTATTACAATAATATTTATTATAATATCAATAAATTATGAAAATACATTTGAGCGGCTTTACATGGCATGTTGCAAATACCGCAATAATTGTATAAGAATGAATAGAATTGATAGCGTTTCCCAAGATCACTTGAAGCGCATTTCAATTTGATCAATGAGCCATGTTGGGTGCACTTGAGTGCTTCTTAATGATGAGAAAGATTATGCACCGGCATGCAGAGATATCAGAGTGCATGATCGTAGTGGGATCCATGCTCTTGTGAGGAAACGGCGACGGCAACACAAATCGACTCTTTTATGTCCTTTCATAGTGCTCCTTTCGAAGCGCTTAAATTAACTTGACAATGTATTAAGCTCGGTGATGAGCATTAGATGCATTAATAATTTCAAGATTGAATCATAATACTAATGCAATGCGTTGTAAATGCAAGGATATATTGTTACGTAGTGCGTATATCAGAAATATAACGCACTTCTTTAAATCTTATAGATAAATCCAAGAATGTAAGTTGTAATTGTAAAGATGTAACTTTGTTTTTGAATTAATTCTAAATAAATTTTATTTAAAAAGATTTAGACTGAATTATGTGAAATCTAGTTTAAAAAAAGAAAAGAAATTAATAATTAATTTTACGATAAAAAACTCAGAATATAATTAGAGAATTGTGTCTTGTATATTACTCTTTAATTCCACGTAAAATAAATATTCTAATTCTTTTGATAACATTGATTTTGATGACAATAGAAAAGAAATATGACTTACTGTAGATGCGGTGACTATTCTTATCTCCGGCAGACTGATCGGCCTTATATGTTCATTATGGGAATGTCGTGGACAAATTGTTGTGCGCATATGTGTCCGACGATCAAGAGACACACCCATTTCAAAATCAGATTCCAGTTCCATGTCAAATCGACTCTCATAATAATTCATGGTAGATTTATTGCGCGCGGCAGTATATAGTTTGTAGTTTAACTGCAAACAAAATAAACGGTCTTTAGTATGTATCGTACAACCTATGTTTAAGACAAATCAGATAAAAAATAATTGTCTTGATGAGAAACTAAATTGCACTATTAATAATGCAAAAAATTCAATTTTGTTGTTAGAGTTGCAGTCATACAGAAATCTCTTTCCAGAAAAGTTGACAAGCCTTAACTTCGTGACATTTAATATTAGCAATTCTCAGATATTGTAATGAGTTAGTTACGACTCGGCACGCAGCAGGCGCGAAACGAATCCATTTAGTCTTATTTAGTTATTCTTTCAAATTCAATTAGACGCCATATCTGAGGACGATGTCGCTTAATGTACCTTGTGCAATATCGTCAGACGGGAGTTAGATTTGTCGCAAAGCATAGCATTTGCAATAGAACACTCGCACTAGAACAATCTGCAATTACATTTAGCATTGGGATGAATTAACGTAAATATCATACGTGACAAATTAAATGTTTCTAGTAATTGTATTACATCAATTATAAAATTGAATTATGTGATTCTATAACATATTATTTTAAGAGTACATAAATCTAAATTTGCAAATGCTTTATATCAATTTAATTCCTTCGTATATGTTCTCTCCTATTGCATATATTGGAATTTCCCTTAACACTATATATATTTTATGTGAGTACGAATAAACATTTATACGAAAATCAGATCATATAATGATTAGGGCAAACAACGAATGATGTATTACTACTACATTATTACTACAATAATGAATGCTTCTATAATTTATATTATCAAATCATCAAGAAACACAAAAAATTTTACTTGCAGCAATAAATAATGCGAGCGGTTGAAATATTTTAATAAACATGTAAAAGCACTTTGTAAATTCTAAGAAATAAATTAGTGGAATCACACAAATTATTTTATGTCTATATAAAAAGTCAATATCCCACATTTGTATGAAAACAAAGACACATAGAAATATAAAACAGTTTGCTAATCCATTGATTTATTATTCGATATTATTCGATAATTTATTTAAATGCTATATTGACATGATAGTCCGTGGCAAATTTTCGCATATGCATATTATAAAACTAAATTTTTAGCAACAGCCAAGAAAAAAATTGAATGTTAAATTATGCAATCCTGGCGATAAAATGTAAAAAATTAATTATACATTATGGTGTGTCAGATTGCGTTAATGTAATAAGATTAATAACATAAATTATGTATTAATATCAAATTACATAATTCAATCGATCCTTAATACTGATTGTTATATAAATCGTTAACATTGTTCATCAATATAGAACAATTTTCCACGAGTGTCATTTAGTTTACTTTGTATAATTTCATCTTCATCTGCGTTATCAAAGGTAGCTTTTCCAGTTTGCTAAAATTGCAGGCGCGACGAGTTTATCTCAGATAATCGTGAAATTGATAATATTCACGGTATAACTGTTCAACTTGTGCACAAATATTTACAACATCTGCAATATCTTGAAAAGCTATTAATTGGGAGATTGTATAAATTAAAAATTCCACGATTGACTACGATTGATTTGTCGTTTTTGAGTCAATTTATATTTAATATTTTATAAGTAAAAATCAATGAAGTATTTCCACATTTATTTCACTTTTTTGCAATTTCATTCGTTTGTTATAAAAAATATGTTTATTTTTAAGATAATTTTTTGAAAAAAAGATTAATTTCAATAATTCTTTAAACTTTAATTCAAATCTTTATGATTACATGTTTTTTAAATTTTCAAATATCAAATTACAAAGGAAAGAAAAATTATGTTATAACAATAATTAACTTGTTTTTTCGACTCACAACATAGAGCAATTTCAATTTACTATTATTAATATATCTATAATATTTTAAGAGTATTATTATTATTATTATTATTATTATTATTATTATTATTATTATTACTGTTTTGTAAATAATATATTAAGAACAAAACAAATTAAGAAATAAAGCACATGAATAATGTTTCGCGCTAAGTTCGCGCGAAACATAGTTGTATACGAGACACCCATGATTTTATGTGAGCCCAAACGAATGTAGATCACATTTTCATATCTCAGTAATGGCTGAATCAATGACGTTTTAACTAATTCAATCAATAGCCAAAGATTAAATTATATAGAATATTTCTTAATATGTGAAACTCATTTCAGCAGCGAAAATGGAAAAAAACAATGAAAAAAATTCATATAAACATATGTCTTAAGAAAAGATATTAAATATTACATGATTACATGAACGTCTATGAGATATAGATTTGAAAAGCGAGTACCAGGTAATCTATTAAATTATTATCTATTATATTATTACTAGTATTAAAATTATTAATCTTAAAGAACAAATCTTATACATCTCTGCACAGCAAATAATGAAGTAAGTGTTCCTAATATAAGAACAAACTGAACTGAAGTAAACTCAATGAACAGAATATGTGAAATCAATAAAGTTGAGAAATATCCAAGAAAACATATCGAACATTGTTTACAAATATAGAACTAAAAGAAGATAACCGTTTCAAATACCTCTTATGAAAGTAAACAGCTGTACATTGCTGAAACACAAGAATGACTATAATTTTAAAACAAGATCGAATAGGATATATATGTTATAAACTTTTTTCATCCTGTTTTCATCCGTTGCTAAAGTAGATCTACTTCTTCTATCACATATTAAGAAACATCTTATATAACAAATTAAGTTTTTAGATTTTTCGCATGAACAGAGATATCAAATGCAATGCAAAATTTAAATAAATCAAATTTTTAAAAAACATCCACATCGACAGATAATTCGACTTGATTTTCTTATTTTTGAAAGAATCAGCATTTTCTTATGTGCTCGCAGCTGCGAATAAAGTTTACTTGTTAACAGATCTTTTTAACAGATCTGTGTACATGTTTTACAATTTTTAAAAAATAAAAATTGATACTAATAAAAGAGAAATTATCATATAATTGCACTATTCTGAATTTATTCTGAAATCCAATCCTAAATAAAGATTTTAAAATATACAACAACTTGGCGCGAAATGTGGGTCATGTTTAAAATCTCATCGTATTCGTAATATATGTAGATTAATTGTTACGTAATATGATATGAACATATAATACAGCTTAAATTATTAAATGATTAAATTAAATGAAATATTAGTACCCTCAAAAAAGTTTTTAATAAAGATAAAATTTTACAAATAAACAAAATATTTTAAAATATTTTAAATTACTTAAAAGAAGTTCGTAATTTAAAATAATGTATATGTAACGTAACTTGTACATTTAACTTACGTAATAACGTAATTTAAAATATTGTTATAAAACATGTCTTTTACTATAAAAAGATGTGATATATAAAAAGATATTAAAATTCTTTCATCAAATCAGCAATATTGTTTTTTTTTCTTCAGTAATTTTAAGATTATTATATAGTTTGTGTCTACAGTAAATCCAATTGTGAAATTATTTCCTGGTGAACATTATTTCTATTCGTAACTGGTACATGAAGTTTGGAAAACGATCCTATTAACTCTTTAATCCTATTAATTTCTTAACTCTATTTTAATTTCAAGAGATAGAATGCCATTGCAATGCTATGCATGCCAGATATTCTCTTGAGAAAGAATCAGAAAATTGATTTTGTACATTTTAAAGTATATACCATTTGAATAGAGAAACTGCGTTTACCTGTGTTTTAATTCCTTATTATTACAAATATTTATAAAATTTACATAGCTGTAAATATTTTAAATTATTATACTAACTATAATTATGACGAGCACTGGAATGTAGAAGCAGATTACAACCGCGTAGATTTGGTATATAAAATGCTGACATAACTGACAAATTGTGGGTCCATTTTGCACTTCCTCATACTCGTTTCCCAATACTATAAGAGGTGGCAGGCTAACACACATGGCAAGAAACCAAATAGTGCTGATGTATAAGAACATCCGTAGTTTTGTCCTCTTCCTTTCATATTTCAATGGTTTTGTGATCAGCCAGTATCTTTAACACAAAGAAGAGAAGTTAGAATGCCGAAAGTTTTGAATATTTATGTATTAAACACGGAAGTAAAATCGATCTTTGGGTTCTATAATTAGCTTGGGAACAAAATAAAATGATACCGATATTCAATAATGTTAATGCTGCACAGGTTGAGTTTCCGTGCAATTAATACAAACGAGCAAATACAAAGAGCAAATATAGAATTAAGAAATATCACGGCGTTATTCGCAAATATTCAATAAATAGGAAAAAGTTATCATTTTTGTTTCTTTCTACATTTCTACAATTTTATCAAGCGTAATTAGGATAATGTACATACAACTTTAAACAAGAAAGAATTGGTTAACTATGATAAGAGGAAAATGTAAAAAATATATTAATCAAATATATTGTTTATAAGCTCAGTATACAATAAGCCGGGTTTAAGGTTTAACTTCGTATGATATTTGAAAAAATCAATGGAACAGAGTATAAAAAGAAATTAAATGAAAATTTAAATGAATTACTGAACTAATCCTTTATACAAAATTTTCATTATTTAATTTTAAAAGTTATAGCTTTTTAAATATTCTCGAAAATTTAAGTAGCACGAACATTATTTTTATTTAATATTAAAAAAATAACTTAATTATTCTAAAAATTATTTAAAAGCTTTAATAAAAATATAAAAAATATTGTAAAGAAAGTACATCCTATAATATTTTGTAAAATAAAAAAATGATTTTATGAATAATATTTACATTTTTCGAATTCTTAACAAGATATTAAAAATTGGAAATGTTCATCGCATGTCGTTCAATATTCCATAATTCCATTTAATCGCTTTATTTTGTATTATTATCAACACTGTCTAAATAGTCTAATAAGAATTAATTAATCGAAGACGAATGTGTTGATTAATTTTTGAAATGAATCAATTACGTACGTAATTTGATCTTTCATAGCATCACGAGCAATTACATTATCTTAAACATTCTGTAATATTACTTGTCTGAGACAAATATTAATTTATTAGATTACGAAGAGTTGCAATTTTACTCCTACTTTTGATCTCAGTTTTCAAAATGTTTATAGATTCTAGAAAACTAGAAGTTTATTTTGGATGAATCGAACTCGTATTTTGCATCCGAAATATGTAAATTATAAAAGAAAGAATTTCCTATTTCGAGAATATAAAAGAAGAATTTATTTTCAATATAATTTGGATTCTAGTTAGAATCAATATAAGTATGTATTAAATAAAACGTGATCAATCTAATTTTTTAAAGTATTAAAATAGATATGAAAATTCTAGCTGAGATCAAAGATAAGAGAAAACGTTGCGACTCGAACATCTGCGATGACTTCGATTTTCGTGAAAATTTGATTCTGAGGTCGTGACTCACCCGGATATCAATGGTAAATTACTGGTGATTAACTCACCGGTCTACGGAAACCATGCAGAGATTGAAGATGCTGGCAGTACAGTTGAGTACGTCGGCACTGAGCCAAATGTTGCATGAGATGGGGCCAAAGTACCAATCGCTTGATACTTGATAGATTACAGCTAGTGGCATTACTAATATGCCGACCAACAAATCGCTCACTGCCAAGCTGATCAGTAGGTAGTTGGATCGTCGAAATCTTTTAAAATATATGGTGATGAAACAGATGGTAGCATTACCTGCTATTGTCAGGAGGGTGATGAAGAGAAGGCCCGCAGTCACAAAGAGTGCCTAACATAAAAACATATTTTTATAGAATTTTCTACGCTCTATATATATATATATATATGTTCCCTTTTATAATAAAATTCTATATCTCTTAACATGAAGACACCATTTTTTAATTTTTTTGAACGCGTAATATCATAAAATATAGTTCTTTACTAATATTATTATTATGAACTTGATGAAGAACAGCAAAAGTCAATAAGTTGCTCGAAGATATAACAAAAATATTTTTATAAAATCTTCATATATTCTAAGCTCTATAGTAAACACAAATCTACTTAAATGAATGAGAATGTTGATTTTATACTTTTAAACTTCCTTTATATAAGAGAAACAATAACAAAGTATTTTTTCTCTTCTTCTCTTTCTTTGATTTATAAAGAAGTTTATTATATCAACGTTAAATTAAAAAAGCACATTCTAAAATTAAATGAAAAATATATACGTACTATATAATTAAACGTATTTCTTGATCATAGGAAAAGCAAACAAATTATCAATTATAAATTATTAAAGAAATAATTTATTGAAATGATTTATTAATCTTACAAAATTTAGTCAATACTAAAAAATGTTTTTATATTTCCTACTTAATTTAATTTAATTAATTTAATAATGATCATTAATATTAAAATCTATTTTTTATCAAAAGGACATATTACAGACATTATCCGCGCGCTATTTATTTTCTGATATTTTATATATTTCAAATATTTCAAATCATATATTAAAAATCAAATCCACTCTATCAATCTTGTCGTAATTATATACACATCTACTTCGTACTATTAATAATTATCATGTGACATAAAGAAAATTATTTACACAATTTAAAGTAAAATTTAACATTTCAACATTTAATTAAATATGAAAATTTAAATGCGAAACAAAATATTTTCACATAGTTTGTAATCTTTTTATCCGTAATATGTAGATATGTGAATAATATACAAACTGTTAAAATACATGATCGTCACTATTTTTGCAACATGAAATAAGCAAAACAAGAAAACCAATCAATATTGTGGAAAAATAACAGCAATTAAAATTTTTTATAAATGGATAAAGCCTTTTTATAAATGGATAGATGGATGAATTTTTTTATAGATGGATTAATTAAATAACTTCTTTCAATTTTCTATATTTATTGTAAACAGGAAAGAATTTTATATATTTTATATTTATTTATAAAGATAAATTTACAATTCCTTTTCATAATATAAAAAATACTTTTACAATATTTTACAATATTTTAAGACTTATGAGAGATTATCTCCTTTTTTCTAAATATAATAAATAGCAATAAAATTGATAGTTAGTTATTTAAAGCAAGAGATTCATATGTAAATATATAGTCATAAATAAAGAAAAAAAATCAATATATTTATATAATATTTTCACTTTTAAATTAAATATAGATTGTCTATTAAATAAGTTAAATGCAGAAACAAACGTTTACATTTATTTCTAAACATATAGAATAGATGGTAATCAATTTCAGATTAGGATACAGTAGAATGTAGAATACAGAGATAGAAGTAATTTTACAGTCTGGTCGCATATGATCAATTCTATATGCAAAATATATCCTATTAATGAAACAAGAGAAATATTTTCAGAAATAAGTGAACCGCATAATTTTTTATTAATTTATTGTGTGTAAATTTTCACTTTCGCACTCTTTTATCTTAATTATTTGAAAGATCGATATCCCATATCGAATGTTTGGATACTGAAACTATCCTTTATATTATTTTCAGAATTTGCACCAATTTAAATACTACTACATTTAAATATTACAATATATATTGTAATAAAGCATACGCTACATATGTATTAAAAAATATACAATTTAATTTAAGCTTTTAAGCATTAAGCAATATTTAGTAAAAATTAAAATAATATTTAAAATAATATGATACCTTATCTTTTATATATATAGATAGTGTATCTTAAATATGTTAAAAGATTTAAGGGATGATTCCTCACACAAATTCAAAAAATGAAAACTTCATATGATTATATGTTCGAAACGGTTTAGTTTCAAAAATATAAACTATCAAAGTTAAAAATTACAGGATGTATATAATATAGTGTGTGTGTGTGTGTGTGTGTGTGTGTGTGTGTGCGCGCGCGCGCGTGCGTGTGTAGTATCTATCATATATAAAGTGTCATATAAATAGAATAATGAAATTTCAAAAATAAGTTGTATGTATATCTTGAAAACTAAATGAGATCGCCGATTAATTTATAAGATGATCAGTACTCTCGCCTCTTTTACATCAAAGTCACGGTTATGAGAACGGTGTTTCTTAATCAAAGATTTATCATATTTATAGTTAAACTTACTTATTAAAATAGTACATGCAAAACAAAGTTATTTAGTCGAATTAAATCGAATGTAATATGTATTTATCTATTTAATATTAAAAATGAATTGTTGTTTAAATTTATTTCTTAAAACATACAATTTGCAACACGTATTCATTTTTTTTAACAGTTAAATTGTCATATTTCGTGTATTGTAAATACAATGTACAAAATAGGATTGTTGGATTTCAAGCAAATTTCATTTGTAATTTATATAATCCGTTACAAAAGAAAAATTCGTGAAAATATTAATAAAGACAGCAAACTGTAGTAAAAACTTTATATAATGTAAATGTAATATGCATTATTTCTCTAGATTTATGCAATGATTAAAGTTGATATTACAGATTATGCTATACATATAAATTGAGAGATGCATAAAGATGTATAAATTAATCCATATATGGAATTGGGATCATAATGAATATATATATTAAACATTTTTTTATGAATAAATTAATTATAATAATTTTATAAAACAAAAATTTTGTGTGTGTGTGTGTGTGTGTGTGTGTGTGTGTGTGTGTGCACGCGCGTGTGCATGCGTGCATGCGTGCATTGAAATAATTACAATATGCTACGTATGTGTCAATTTTGAATTATGGATTTTTTTCGTTAATTAATTTAATCATAAAATTGAGAAAAAAGATGAAATACATTATGCATGTTACGCAAAAATTTCCAATTTGCAAAAACATTTAATGTATAAGCTCAAACCTGTTTACTGAAATACTGCATTTCACACATATTTATTGATTATTTTTCAATAAAGTAATAATAATTTATAACCTATAATCAAAGCAGCACGAGTGAAATTAATTGAATTGACTAAATAAATTTAGAGTTATTTATATTAAGATAATAATTTTATTTTTCAAATGTAATTAAAACAGTAATGTTTTTCGTACCTGTAGCACATTTTTGTTTACAATCTATTGTTAATGTATATAAAGAATTTCTAATTGCAAGTTATGTACTTTTATGTATAATTGGAACTAATTTTCGTAAATATTTATTTAGACTTAAAAAAATTGTTTTTATAAAGCAGTTGTTAAGTAAAATATAAAGTTAATGTTTGCTTAAAGAGTAGAAGAGAAAAAATTATTTTGAATAAAATTGTTTTGGAGATAAAAATTGAAAATGTTAATGATCATCACAACCAGTCTCACAACCAGATCATCATTATCAAAGACCTTTCCATAAAAGTAATTTTTATTTATTCCTTAATCCAGTATAAAATTACGTTGTATTATATTTGTCATGTCTATTTTAGAGATTTGTGAAAATTGAATGAACTCCAATTTTAATTTGTAACGCGTTTCCATGTTTTCTGTTCCGCTTTCTTTTTTAATCATTTAATAAAGATTTTTATTCTACAGTGGTGATAAAAATCATACTCACTTATTTACGCATTCACTTTAACTCGTTCATCACTCATTCACTCACAAAGTTATTCATTTACCGATTCACTTCAGTTATTTGCTCAGTTTCGCAGAGTGTGTTCATGTTAAGAGTATTTTACCATCTTGTGGAAGGAAGCTAATTCGGTGTATCGTATCTATGCCAATAACGACTCTGTCGCGCGTCTTACCTCTATTGTACTGTAGGGTGAGAAATTGCCAGGAAAATTTAAAATGAAGGAAAGAAATGTCGCAGCCGCAGGTCGGATATCGACGGCCATAATCGACGTAGAGTTTGGTACCTCTACGCTGATCAGATCTTGCTCCCCTACAGAAGTGACAGTATGTTGCGTTGTCATTTCCGGTTAGTTAGGCTCTATGGTTAGGCTTTTTATATTCTTTTGGATGTTGAGCTTCGCAAGTGTAGAAATTCTTGTCTTAATCCCGGATAGAAAGATTTTAGTAGCAATTCCTCTTTATCCCACAATTCTGATTAATTTTTGTTTTCTCTGCAAAATCATGTTTCATCTCGTGATTGGCGAGCCTATCTCAATCAAACGGAGTGTGAGTTGTCGTGTGACAGATAATATTCCTACGTAGGCGAACTCAACGATTTCTTAATAAATGTGGAATCTTAAGTAAATGATCATCATTTAATTTGTATCTATCGAAATATCTATCGTATTATTGAATAACTAGAAATTCTCTATTTCTAACCACAATCATAAATTTTAACAACTGTTTATAATTTTTCGTTCTAAGTATTGGAATTCATAACAAAGCAGTGTTGTTACAGCAGTGAAGCAATACTATACCAAGCGCATTTGTTGTATTAAAATGAAAATTATTTTAAAAATATTATTATGAACATTATATAGCGTCTTAAAGTTATTAGATTTTATTTTTTGTTGCTCTTTCAATGTCGTTGTCATCAATTCAAATATAAAATCATAATAACGATGGAAAATAATAAATAAATAAAGAAAATACGGAAACATTATGCTCATATATAGAATCATTGTCAAACTTTACTGAAAAATAATATAATGTGACAGTAACAACAATATTAAAATTATTGATTCAAAATGCAAGTTTAGAATAAATTTATGCAACAGTTTTCCTGTTTTATAGATGAAATTTATTACTACGATGACGCTTTCCCTTAAGAAACAAGAATATTGCACAAACTTGTCATCATTGCCGTGAGTATTGATTGGAATTGTGATTATTTAATGAAGATCGTTTCGAAAATTTTTAATTAGGCTTATTATTTGAGCTGAATGAAATTTTGCACATGTTATTAATAAAATAGCATAAAGAAATCACGAAGAACATTATAATACATTTTTGTTATCGATTTATGTTGTTAACTGATACTTTATAGTAGATTGTAATTGGATTTTGGCATAGCTGCAATGCCATTATATTAAAACTAACGTTTAGAATATTTCGAATTTTTAAATTAACAAAACTTTAATCAACAAATAAAAAAATAAAACTTTTACATTATTAAGAAGATGATTGACGTTGATGAAAATCGAAATTTTATTTTTTTTACTTTTTTTGAACAAACTTTTTGTATACAATTATTATCTAATTATAGTAACGCTATGTTAATTTTTTCGTGCTTATTTTTATCTAGAAAAGATATATATATATATATATATATATATATATATATCTGATTTAATTATTTTTAAAAATTTCTGAAAAATTGCAAGATGAACACGAAAATGAGATCAAAAAATAAAAATGAATTCAGACAAATGAATTCAGTAGAAGATACAAAAAATAAAATATTTTCAAATTCCAATCAAATTGTATATTACATAGTTTTTAAAAAATACAGACATGAAGCAAAATTATAATATTCGAAATAACATATTTGTTATACATAAAGATTTGTATATTATATGAAGAAAAATATTGCTTTCAGAACTACAAAATACATTTAATTTAAAAAAGAAAATAAAAAAAATAACAAGATATAATAATAAAGTAGGCGGTTTTGAATATTGTCAATTAATCGATCAGTAATATCAGAGATATTAGAGTGATGGAATGTAAATATCTCATAAATTTGTGAGAAATCAACATTTCCAATCACCAAAGAAAAAATTTTGCGTCAGAAAGCTGAATATTGTGCAGAAATTATTTGATATCACATATAAAATCCTACAAGAACAATAATTGAGATTTTACAACTTCATAAGTACTGATTTTCAAAATTTATATTTATTGAAAATTTATTTTGATTAATACTATTTATCGTCAAAGTTCGAAACGTTTTTTTTTTTAACATCTTATATATAATACAAATATCATTTTAACATCTTATAAATAATACTTATTATGTCGACATATTAAGCAATTTATAAAAATTAACAGAATATTAAAAATATTAATTATATAAAAATTAACAGATATTAACATGAATTAAAACGATTCTCTGAATGAAACAATCAAAAAATTAGAGAGGTAGTATGGCTATTAAGAGTCAAGCGCAGACCTTGTAGCGAACAATTTAATTACGGATTATGTTCTTACATAAAATATATAATATTATAATATTATATATTATTATATATTTTATGTAAGAACATAATCCGTAATTAAATTGTTCGCTTAATAGCCATACTCTATCTCTCTAATTTTATGTATTATAGTTGTAACATCTAGATTTATAAATTGCTCGCGAAAATAAAATAGTATTTCAAAAAGAAAAAAAGAAGATCACTTATCGTATTTTATTTTCAAACAGTATTGCGGCTTTGTTATAAAACCGTTCTAATGGGAACGATAATTAGCAGCAATATTAGCATAACTATTGTATTGACATTAAAGCGACATTACATTTAAAATAAATTACGTAAACATGTGGGCAAAATTTAATAATTATTAATGTTCCAAGTTTATATATGATTATATCAATGACAAGATCAAGCTTTACTTTTTAGAAATAGATTACATACTTTTATTAATTTTGATATCATTTAAATACTTTTAAATACTTTTAATCTCATTTTTATTTTCTTAAAATATTCTTAGAGTTAATTCTCGTAATCGCAAATCCTTTCCGATATCCGCATGAAGCCATTGTCGTTCATTTATTGGAAAAGTGCCGCAGACCTTTTTCTTCTAAAGTAATAAGGTCGAGCAAGAGATTGCGTCACATAATTTTGCAGAGACGAAAATAAAATTTGAACCAATAATCGATTTATTGGCTACTTCAATCTCTTAAAGATTGAAAAGCTTTTATTTCATCTGAAATTAAAGGAATACTTATGATAATTTTTACCTATATGAACTTTAACTAAAAAACTAATAAAATATATTTGATTTTATGTTACCAAGATAATGATATAAAGATGAACTTCATGAGAATGATTAAAATAATCAAAATAATTATTTAGACCATTAAAATCATTTATCCGTATTATTTTTAATATAAAATATTCACATCTTGAAAAATGCATGAATTAAATATTGTATATGTAAAAAAAAATTTTACTGGAAGTGAATACGACAAAACTATTTTGTAAAACGTAAATCAAAACATAAATTTATAATTTTATATTATACTACACTATTCATAGTAAATACTAATTAACTAAATTAAAAATAAAAGACTTTGAAAAAATCTTTCTTGTCAATTTTAAGTTTGCTATCGAACATTCTGTCATCTAATAGTTCTAATCTAATTTGTTTACTTGCTTAATTTGTTTGAAAAACTTGAATGAATTTGATGACATATAGTACATCTGATATAAGAAAAAAAAAGATAAACTGAAATAAATTTAACGTCAACTTTGCCTTATTTAAAATTATCTTTGCAAAAAAAGTAAAGAAAATAGGTCATATTCGTGCATTCTTGTTTCTAATCATTTTTGGCGTTTGAAAAAACATATATATATAAAGAGAGAAACAGGGGGAAAAAATTGACATCAACATGTCTTTTTAATTTTGAACTGCATTTCTTAAATAAAAGTTAAAAAAGTTCTGGAAACTACATGCGTGCGTGCGTGCGTGCGTGCGTGCGTGCGTGCGTGCGTGCGTGCGTGCGTACATGCGTGAGAATACATAGGTTGAAAAATGATTGTTCTTATTTGGTTATTGCAATAAATATCATCACATGCCTCTGTGATCGAAGGATAAAAACACCCGCCTGGTAAACGGATGATCTAAATTCCATTCTTTGGCAGGTATTTTATACAGCTCATTTTTTTCGCAATAAGAATGTCCGAAAGTGGGGAAGGAGGGAAAGGGTGGTAATCAATTTTTAATTAAATTTAATCATCGATTAAAAATTTTAGCTTTAAGCTGCCGCGTTTTCAAGTCTTGTTAAAAGTAACAATTGCGATATAAGACGAGTGTTTCGAATTTATAGATATAAATTCAGTAATAAAAGGATTAATTAAAACTTTTAAGATCTAGTCCACCGAATAATATTCTCTGATTTTTTATTCTTTGAAACTTGTTACTCGGCTTATTACATCGATTGTTTGAATATTTCCGAGCGCTCATGGAATTAGTCGAAGTCAGTATACTACCCTCTTTATCGTTATTATCATTTATCGTTTATAAAAAGCTCTATATATTGTTAGGATTATGTGAATTCTTTTACTGAGTGTTATTATATTGTGATCACAGATAGACCAATTTGCCATGAGAATAATATATTTAGATTGGTAAATAATAATTAGATAATTAGGCAATATGTTCTATTTTGTTGTGTCAATGATTATTCAAATGATTCGCTGTATCTACGGTTATTCAAACGAATGATTGAATGTGGAGAAGAAAATCGGCAGAGAAAGAGAAAATAAAAGAAAATGACAAACAGATAGAGATAGAGATAGAGATAGAGAGAGAGAGAGAGAGAGAGAGAGAGAGAGAGAGAGAGAGATAACATGTGAAAAGAAAAATAGCGGCAGATGGACTAGGTTGTATTTCCCTAAAAAATCGATTACCCCTGCTTTTATCTTATAAGAATTTCTTGTTGCCAAAAATATCATCTCGGCCTAGAATCGAATTGTTTCGAATTTATTGACATTAATTCAATAAAGAAAAGTTATCAGACACTTTTAAGATCCTGCAATGTCATCTGTTATCTTACTGTTTAACTTATCTCGGTTTATTACATTGGTTAGTTATTTGAGTATCATTTGATATATTAACATTGATAAAGTAAAATAATATAAAACATCAAATATTTTTTGCAGAGTAAGTTCTATTAGCTTGTTAGTTTAAATTACTTTAAATTTACTTGAAAATGGAATTCATTTTATAAATTTTTATTTGTCAGTGTTTTATATACTAACTATTATAGTTATACAATGAAATATATAATAGATAATGAATGATAATGAAACATAACATTAACATAACATCTGTACATTATAATTTTTCTATATGTATTTATTTCTATACGTATTTATTTTCTTTATGTATTTATTTTAATCTATGTATTTGTTTTCTGTATTTAAAAAATGCTCAACTATATAAAGCAGCAAGGAGAAGTCAAAGAAGTTTTTGAGTATGATTCTATGATTCTAAAGCATGATTAAGATGTGCAAAAAAATAGCAAAAACAGAAAAATAAAACAATATCATGTGTATCATAAAAACATGTTAAAATATCTTAAATTTATTTAAAAAAAAAAAAAACATGTGTGCGTGTATCATCAAACTAGTAAACATATCTATTTGCACATACAATTTGCAAACTTATTTTATGCAATTTTTTGTTACTTTCAAATCGATATTTTTTTTTTTTTTTGTTAATATAACTCAAGTATAAAATGTATTTGAAGTTTCGATATCAGTTTTTTTAATAAAACTATTTTTTTTTTAATCTGTACGCTGTATAAGCATAATACATGTAAACCGCGTAAGCTCGTCCTTTGACACACACACACATATACAAATACATCACGCATGTGGTGTGTGTGTGTGTGTGTGTGTGTGTGTGTGTGTGTGTGTGTGTGTGTGTGTGTGTGTGTGTGTGTGTGTAAGAAAAAATAAATTACATTTCAGGTCAGATTAAAATAATTTCTATTAATGTCTCTATTTTTAGATATTAGTAATTTTTTGTTTTTTTCATCAAAAAAGACACGAACTTTAGAAACTTTTAGAAATAGAGAGTATTATTATTATGTTTGCACTAGTAGATATGTACATGAAACTTTTCAATAACAGTTTATTAAATGTCAGCGATATTAAATGTTTAAGCGTCATATGTTGATTTTAATACATCTCTGACAAATTATGAGTTTTTAAAGGTCACAATCAGATTCAACAATTCGAAGACTATAAAAAAACTTTTACTTTTCGCTTCGGGAACCAAAATAAATAAATTATATTGTTCTTTATATATTTTATTTTCTTATTTCTTTAACATAAATTCAAGATACAATTCTAGAGAGTAATTTATTACGTTTATTTCATTTCTATACGAAATCAATAGAAAATTCGTTTATATATCTGTCATTATTCATTTGTGTTCATTCGACATCTGTTCGGATATCTCTACTGGACATGACAGGGATCAAGCCACGTCCATGAATTTCATAAACAGATGTGTCATGGGCATCCATTACGTACGTTTAAAAAATATAAAATAAATATTTTATGGATATTTTATCCTAAAGGATTATTTATAAATTGTTTTTCGGATAACTGCCTGGGCTATAATAATACATTTAGCAAACTTGTACGTAGAATACATTCTATTTATCTTTTTGATTACGTTTGCAGATTGTATGTTTGTTCATAAAGCTATGATTACGAAACAGAAACGGATATGGTGAAATTTGGTGTGATAGAAGCTGGATGTCACTTCTCTCTTTATAGTAATGAATTCAATAATTCTGAGGACAAAAGAACTTATGACTTTTCTTAATTACCTCTATAGGTTCTTTTGCCCTCAGAATTTAAAACTGTTTTTATAATGACGTACATAATACTATGGCATATGATTTAATATTCCGCTTATTTTGAACGAAATTCTTTGCTACATTTTTAATTATCAAATGTATTTGTCAAATTATCAATATACGTCAATATAACAAAAAACATTATCGTCTATAGCAATATATTGTTTCAATCATCTTAGCTATTTGACTTGATCGATATATAATAAAATAAAAATAAAAGCTTTTAACAACAGCAAATGGATCTAATACATATCGAGGTGAGAGATGCATGTGCATATCGAGCTGCATCGAACATTTTCAATCTCACGCGCATAGAACTCTAGCGCACTGTAATAATAAAATCGAAATCCAATTTACAGATAGGATTGCAAATTTTTGCAATAAAATGTTGTGTTAGATCTCGTGGATAATCGGATTATGAAATAGCTCTCTCTCTCTCTCACGGATACTATTTCGTGAGATATAGTATTAGTATGATCATTAAATAACACATCGATTCAATTTTCAGGAAATAATGCGATTACCTTGTTCATGCAAAATCAACAGGTGCGTACAAAAGGCGACTTTGGCCTATAATTATTCAAATTAAATAAATTACTACTGATAACATTAGTATAAAAATATTTCAATTCTGACTTTTGAAACAAGATTAGATTTGTTTTGTACAAATCTCTTAATATTAAAATATTAATCTCTTAATGAAAAAAAAAAAAAAAAACTGAGAACATTATTTCATGATATGCTAAATGCACCATCAGTATTTCAAAATGTATAATCGTTTATTATCCGGGAGGCTTATTCTACATTTCCATTGCATGTGCGATTGGCATTTGATAACCACTGGCTATTGTACGCATATCACCTTTTAGTAGTGCAATACGCCAGCGTGTAACAACATAGCTCGCATTAATTTATCAAAATAAAATTAATATTTCAATAACAATTATAAAGCGCTTGATATTTGCACACGAGGTGAAATTGAACAGGCACAACTGTGAATTCGTAGTTAAATTAAAGTAGAAATGTGGAAATGTGCACAATGCCTAATAATGCTGAAATTTCTTTTATTTTTTTTTCTTATGAAAAAAAGAAAAATAATGAAAAAAGAAAACTAAGTCTTTTTAATCGTGGACATTTTCTAGTGAGAGCTATTCGTTGATTAGCGAATAAGAATATATAAAATAAAATTATGGTAATATTAAAATCTTGTCTCAGCTAGAAAACATGACCTAGATTTTCAGTACGTTAATTAGAAAAATCTGCGAGTAAAAGTGCTAAGCTTCGGATAAAAAAGACTTTAGGGAAAATGACATCTCTCATCTTTACAGAACGTGTTCCATAAAAAGATAAACAATTTTGCGAAAAAGAGAAAAAAAGAGAAAATTTTTTTTGTACAATATCGTTTATTATAAATGTAAAAAGTAACTGTAAAGTAATAGTTGATAAGTCTGTTCAAATTTAATATCATATTTGACTAATATATATCAGAAATATTCTATGTATGAATACATATAAGTCATGAAAAGTCATGAATTGAAAAGTTCATGATTCATTCGTTATACCTGCGTGAAAATTAATTAAACTCAGCCATATGTTTTAAAATAGCTAGATTGTGATTTACATCGATTTACATATAAAAATACATTTCAACCGATCGAAAATAATACATGAATGTAATAAAAAAACGTAAGAAAATTCAATTAATGAGAAAGTATGCGGCGAATTATAGTCAAAGAAGATTTAAAAAATAATAGAATTATATAAACAATTGAAAGAATCGCGGCATATATGTACGGATAAGCAAGATCTTGAGTCTATTTTTTTTAATAAATATAAATTAATAAATTGGTCATTTCTAGAATTTCTACAATTATAAAAACTTATATATAATCATAAGTCAAGCTCGAGAAGAAAGTAAAGTATAAACTTATATATAATCATAAGTCAAGCTCGAGAAGAAAGTATAAACGTCGATATCTTTTCTAATCAATGCCTTTCGAATAAATAAATATGGGCGGGAAGACTTCTCTTTTACAACTTATAATTTCTGAATTCCTTATTATTACTAATCTTTGTTTAAAAAAAAAAAAAATATTTGTCAAAGACAACTCAAATAATAAGCATTTTAAATCTTTAAAAAAATATTGCTTCCTAATATCTGTTGATGATGATGATGATGACGATGATGATGATGATGATGATGATGATGATGATGATGATGATGATACAGCTTCATTTCTCAAAATTTTTCTATTTGGAATTAATATTATATCTCTACTCACGAGCCGAAAAAGAAAAGATAATTTTACTTTATAATTCAACCCAGTTATCTATTGAGCCTGCACCAATTTAAAATTCAATCGGTGTAGCCGGTATTGCTGAGATATGAAAATATGATTTCCGTTTATCCCAGAGTCTCCCGTGTAAATAGCTGCAGGCATGAGCATCTTCGCCGCCATTCGACGAGTTTTGCTGTGCATGAACTTGGCAAGATATTATCCGTGTCTGTTAATTAAAATGGATATGGGCCCTTTAACTGCTTTCATATTTTAAAAGTATTATAAGTTTTCTCGGATATAAAAGGAATAAATATCTCATAACTCAGTAGAAAATATCACAAGGAATAGATATAGATTATAAGTAATATTCTCAATTCATTTCATTCAGTTGAACTTGAGCGTTATTACACATGAATGTATGTATACTTGAGTATTTTTTATTTAATTATTTAACATTTTATTCGATTATACGAATTTTAAGTTATGCAAATAAATAGCATAGCATTTTGTTAATGAGGTTCTCTAATAATTGTTAATGAGATTCTCTAAGCTATAGTATGACTATTTTTGAGATTTTCATATTGAAGTAATTCTTCGATAATAATTTACGTTTAGTTGAAAAAAATTTAAAAATCTGAAAATTTTATAAAAATTGTTCTTTTCGCAATTTGTCTGTGGTCTATCTTGTAATTAAAATAAGTCATCTATCTCCTATCTATTTTAAAACTTTGTGATTATATTGTAGTTCTTTCTAAGTTTACAGTTTATTTTAAACAGATATATCATTTTATAAGAAAATACTGTATCTTTTTTAAACAAAACCAATTTTTTTAATTTATTTTTGTAGCTCATATTAACGGTCTTATTTCTCTTCGAACCAGTGTCACTACACTCTTAAAAATAATATTTAATGTAATAAATATTTCCTAACTTTAAGTTTAAAACCTGGTTGATTGAACAACACTTAAATGATTATAATCGTTAAGTTTTTAACTTGAAATATTGATTGACAAAAATATTGATTATTAACAAAGTTATTGTACAAAATATAAATAAGTGGCTATAATACCATCTTCTCCTTTCTTCTTTCTTCAAAAGCAAACGATAATTTTTCTTCAAAAGCAAACGAATAGCAAAATACATTCCTAAGATAGAATATTCCCATATTCCCATATATGAAATAAGATACAAAAACTATAATTAATTATACATATTTTTAAAATATTTATATTTAGTAATTCCGTTTAATTGTACTTAAGTAAATTAAAAATTGCAATTTAAATTATTTAATAAATTAAACTTCTACAACGCATTACAAGATATTTGTTATGTCGTATCTATGTTTTTTATTTGACACTGTAACGATACATTTTTTAGCCGATTGTATAGAAATCAATCTCAAAAAATACATTAAAAGATTATTGAAGGCTTGCCAGCACGGCGGTTAAAAAATCCAACCATGATCGATGACGATCAAAATAAACTGAACTGGTGCGTCCTACCGAGATCCATTGATCGCCATCGAACATCATTCGATCAGCAGAGCATTTCATGTACCGGGATCAATTCCATCCGATTGCCGAATCGAATTGAAACTAGGTCAATCGATATAAAAAAGGTTTTTGATGGCTTGATTCAATTGCGGGTAAATTGTTTCGAACCAATATCGGCAGTTTCCGGTTCTATTTTCCCAATTGATTCCGACCGAATCGATCGAACCATGGCAGATTCGGCCAGTCCTCTGCTTCGAAGTTAGTCTGCCATTCGTTTTCGATCCTCGCAGAAGTCAGCAAGAAAAGAAGATAAGGGGGGGTTCTCTGTCTGTCTGTCTGTCTGAGAGTTACCGCCAGCTGAATATTTCAATCAATCTCTTCCGATTCCTGTTAGCAAGAGAAGCAACGAGGTAAAAGGTTTTCTATCCCAGGATGTTGCTGGCACTTGCTTACCAAATTATTATCACAAAATTCAAGAAGCCACAAGCAAGAAGATAGGAGATATTCTTTGTCTTCATCAGGAGGTTACAGCCGCTCGCTTTATTCCGGCGAAATTATATCCAAAAGTACACACTGCGACGTCCTAATCGCTGTCGGCACGTATAACATCCGCACATAAAATCGTAAATTGCCTATCCGGCGATTTATTCGGCCGAATGAAATGGATCCGCGACCGTTCGGCCAGAATCGGAAAACCACGATTTCGAAAGTGTATGACAACTGTAAAATATTTAAATATCTCTATTGACAGTGCGACATTGTACTCGGATTGTGATGAAACATTTCTATATATAATCCGCACGCCGATGTTCGCCGCTTTAATCCGACCATTCACATCATCTGATCACAATTTAACCACTAATGCTCATTTGTCAATCAAGACTATATTCCATATAGTCGATGAATGCTTATCAGTCCTTTCTGATAATAAAAGCGATTTGAATTGCATTTCAATACATCAAATTTCAATATGATTTAATGTACATAGTGATATAAGAACGTCAATACAATTACGAATAATTTCATAATTTGAACTTTGTTTTAAAATCCATTCAGTTCATTTATCTCAATTAAATGTCATGAACAGTTAATTTATTAAATTAAATGTGCATTATTTATAATTATTTATATACGGTGTATTTATCTTTATAATATGTAGCATGTTATACTTATAAAAAAATATAGTGTTGTACAAAAATAAAATCAAACAGTGAACGTTATAATAATATTAGCACAGCGCAACTATTACTATAACATGATTTATTTTTCAAAGGAAATAATAGCACATTGTTTATTTTTATAAAAATTCTTCTTTCCTGTTTTACATATAATAATTTGTTATGCATACAAAATAAAATGAAAGTAATCGTAATCACAAGGAAGAAATAAAAACGTTCTTCCTAATGAAAGATCCACCGGTGGATTGTCACGGCACATTAAACGGTCTTAAAAAAAAAAAAAAATATGTATCGAAATCTAAGTACCGAGACAATGTCTCGAAATTCATAATGCCGAAAGCTAAAAACTGAGACAAGCAAACCTCGAACCTCCTTGGCATCGCACAGTAAGAACATTAAGAGATTCGAGGTTTGCTTCGAGCATCGGCATCGAGAAATGAAATTCAATTCATTGTTACCTTTCAATTTATTACGTTCAACCACGTTATTATTCGATTTCGTCATTATTACGTTCCATTAGTTTGATGTAAATCTAAGTACAGAAAGCCATCGTTTTTCTCTTAATGAATACGAATATGATGGATATTCATACATTTGCGAGAAAATTTATTATCGCGGAAAACAAGCTAACAAGCTATGTAAGTAAAATATTTCGCTTCACTTTAACATTATGTAATATATTACATCTTGCAGAATAAGAGAACGCATATGGGAAATATATTAAAGATATTGAATGATATTGTATCAATTAATACTAGAAATTATATAAAATGTATAATTTGTTTGAATTATTCAATTTAGATATCTATCGGTATTATATTTCTAAATATAATGTAAAATATTATACGAATAAAATATTATATGAAATATTTGCCTCTTTTATTTATAGGAAAGTTAGAAAGAATTACAATAACTCGTCGAGATTTGGCAATCTTAAAAAACAGGAAAGCCTTTAACACGATTGTGATATTCCTGGATAATAAAAAATCATGCCCTTGTAAATGCTTGGGAGACAATGGAGACGATGACTTTTTTTATGGAAAATTTTTTAATACTCATACAAGTGCACTGTTATATAAAACTTACCAGAAAATGGCAAGTAATTAATATATAATAATTGTAAATATAGAAATGTTTACATACATATGTATACACACACACACACACACACACACACACACACACACACACACACACACACACACACACACACACACACACACACACACACACACACACACATACACACACACTAGATATGTTTTATATCATTAATTTTCTATATTAAAATTAACCATTATAAAATAAAAATCTATGTTCTATATTCCTTCCGTGTAATTTAATTAATATTTTTTAATATTTGTTCTGTATATACTGACACATATTGACGTTTTCCTAATATAATAATTTAATAATATATTACAATAATATATTACATTAGATTGTCATATTTAAATAAAACGCGCGCGTGTATGTGTATGTGTGTGCATGTATATTAGGTTTTCCAATAAAATAAAAATATACGTTTTATGTGCTTTTATGCGTGTACGTTAGCGCAACTTTTAAATATCGTGCATATATATATATGAACTCTTTAATATAAAAATGTGATAATATTTAAAATTTAGAATAATTTTAATAAAGTATTTAATCCATAATCATAATAATATATCATAATAATATTTCTCTCTATAAGAAGTTTTCTTTCTGTAAGAAATCTCTTTTTATAAAAAACTCTTTATATATGTGTCAAAATGATATGACGATTTACTTGTGGAAAATATTTCAAAAATATTTCAAGTAATTTATATATTAAGATTATTTCTTATTTAATTTTTGGAATTTAATTTTCGGAATTGTAACTTTTCCGAAATTTGTCTTACAGTTTTTAGATTTCGGCATTTTGACATTTCGAGACATTGTCTCAGATTTCGGCATTATGACATTTCAGAACAATGCATGTCCACTCTTCTAACTTATGCTTTGATTTATTTATGTTGATTTTAATAATATATAATAATATATAATTTAATCAAGAAATACAAAATTTTATAAAAATTAGCATTTTTCTTAGATCTTTTTAAACACATAGTCCGTTTTATAATGATAACTGTGCTAATCTCTCTCTTTCTCTCTCTTTCTCTCTTTCTCTCTCTGATTTTAAATTATTTTTACAAGTTTAGTAAAATAAAACTTATAAAATATAATACGGATATAAGATATCCGTATTATAAAAGAGAAAGGCAGTGCAACTCAAAAATAATTTATTTTCCTAACTTGTACACAACAAATGTGTAACTCATTATTTTTCTCCTTCATTTAATGAAGAAGAAGCTTGAAGTTTATTAATCTAAAATATATATTTTCGTAATTAATTTTTATTTTAAATACACTTGAAGTTAATGAGAATTTAATGTAAAATAAAAAAATTATCAGAATATTAATTTTTTCTTGCTGCTAAATAAATCTATACAGAAGTGCTATTTTAAAAAGTACTTTTTGAGAAAAAGAGAGTTATCAGAAGAAAATTTATACTTGGAATTCTTGAAAAATTGTAGTGCATATACTATGCAAATAAAAATTTGCGTAAATTGCAATCTACTTTAATGGAGCATGTAGAATACACTAACGAATATCCGTTAGCAAAGTCCGTTAGCAAAATCTAGATATAATCACTAAATAATCTTTTATCATCTTGTGTAGTACTTATTTCTATTTTTTAAGTTAATATCTTTTTTTGCTTATTAAAAATATGATTTTGAAATTTTCTAATTTTTTTATTATTTTCTTTATTTTGAATATTGACAGAAAATTGCAAAATCCAATTCTCAATATTAAAATATTAGGAAAAAAATCAATTTAAAAAATAGAAATGGTCGCAAATAATCGATTAGTATTTCTAGTGTTAATCGGATCGATCTAAATTTTGTAATAGTAACTGCATTTTACTTCACTCACACGCGAATGAGTAATCACTAGGATTCGCGTGCACATAAAGTTCTTATGTAGATTATGGCGGCGACAGAATTCTCTGTGTTTTTGTAAGCAATATTGTGTGCGTGCAATATCGATCCGTACATGTCATCCAGTTGCAAGAATAAATTGAATCCGGATGGAATTCTCAATGTATAATAACGTTAAAAGTTTTTCACCCTTACGTGTATTTTTAACGTGCTCGTGAATGCGACTTCACGTTGAATTAATTAATATTAATATTTTGCATGACATGCAACAATATTACGGTGACAAGTAAAATTACTGTTACACCATATTAAAATATAATTTGCATAATTGAAAATAATATTGCAGCAGTATAGTATACACTGTGATACCATTTTTCAATTTAGTTTTTGTTTTCGATTACAAACGATACATTGCGATGCAGTAACGTTTCTAAAGAAATTAATGAAATTCTAAATATACAAAAACCTATCATGATTAAACTCTGCTAATTACATTTTCAACCGTGTGATTAGTTTTCATATTTGTGTGTATATAATTATCTATACGATTGAGAACATACATATTTATCTCTTTCCACGTCTCATTCATATTCCAGTTAAGTTTGGGTAGCGTAATACAGATCGTTGAATATATCGATTATGTATAAGTATTGCCATAGAAAAATACTTAATTCCCAAAATTGAATATGTCATTCAAATAGCGGAATACATTACATCGATTACTAATATTACATTAAGAATTATTTTACCAATAATAATCTCACGTAAAGCAACCTGTAATTCAGACTAATGTAATTTTATTAATTATCAAATTTTAACTAAAACCATTAAACTATTAAAACTAAAATTCCTTTGATCTACAACATTCATGTACAAAATAAATTAATAATAATTAAATTACAGATAAAAAACCTATGATTTATTTATAGAAAAGAATTTTTACATAGCAAATGATTAGTAACATATTTTCAACAACTTTATAATAACTCGAATCGAACAATTTTATTTATCACACAGAGATAGTTCCGTTTTTTTTTTGCATTTAAAATATAAAATATCTAATTTTATTTATAAAAAAACTTCTATGATCATTATTATCAAAGTTAATCCGCTGCATAATAACTTAATGAGCACTCCGGAATAATGCATATAGTAAACACGCTGCCGTGCTAGCGAAAGTATTAAAAATCAATTCGTCCAGCAAACAGATTATAGTTCCTTTCGACAAAATTGCTGTCGCGCGCGTCAATAACTGGATTAACGAGCATTACTCTTTCATAAGTTTATCGACTTTCCGTTGATCGGAAATAACACATGCGAATTGCTTGCGCACTGTAGTAATCTTAAAAAAAATATTTCGCGAAAAAAATTTACTTAAAGACATTGTGACTTGCATTTACAACTTGCATCTATATATCAGATCAAAGGAAATTGTGAATGCATTCTCCTATTCTTTTTTTCATCCTCTGATTATGGTGTACCATATTAAACTTCGACAGATAATTATGGTGTACCATATTAAACTTCGACAGATAATAAAAATTTCCTTTGTTCATGCCCGGTAAATTACACGCAAAAAACATATTGTTGCATTTCAGACATTGATTTAATATTTATTCGAAAAATATTAAATGGGTTGTATACCTAAAATCTCCAATATATCTTAATGAGGTTATTAATAAATTTTTTTATTTCACATATATTCGTGAAAAATACATCTTTTCAAAGATTAAATTTTAATAAAGAGTTCTTTGACAAGATAATTTCTTTTCATCTAGAGAATTTTTTATATAAATTTTTCAAATTAACAAGGACAGATCTATTCAAAGATAAATGAAAATTACTTTATTTAATTTATTTAGTGTAAACATTTGGAAATCTCTCTCTCTCTCTCTCTCTCAAACAAATATCAAATAGACATATAATTTACAAGTACATAAATTAATCTGAATAATCTATAAAAACGTACAGGAATTTTTATAAAATGTTATGACTACTATCGATACATCAAATCTGCAAATATATGTGTAAAATAGTCATATAAATAAAACAGTCATTACGTTTTTACTACGAGTGACTATATATTTAACTCGATCAATGCACGCCAAAGAAATTTGATTAATGCATTTCGCAAAAAATATACGCAAACTAAACATGCATATCCGTAACATGGAAAGTATGTTACGGATCGTAAAATTTGATCTTTTTGGAGTACCTTCTATTGGGTGCTCTTAGAATTATTTTACCTTCATTATTTATTGAATTTTAAATAAGAACAAATAATGCTCTAATGAGCATTGCAAATATTAAATAAAACTCACTTTGCTAATAATGTGAAATCGATATCACTTTTATCAATAAGATATTTGTAATTTTGTAATCACCATATTGTTACGAGCTCCACTTATCATTGTCATCCCCCATATATTGAGAAGAAAGGATCGCTCTCTGCCATGCGCCGTTGTTGGCAAAGTTCGAGTGAAAAAACTGCGGCGTAACCATGATCGATACCAATATCTTTACCATCTTCTTGTTCTTGCTTTATTAATAAAGTTCTCTTATTATCTGAAACGAAAAAACTTCTTGCTCTTTCCGCGAGTGAGTGAGTATGAGTGTTTTGGGCGGAGGACCGCCGCGAGCATAATAATATATTAATGTTATATAACAACAAATATAACGAATTGAAGATTTATAGAAAGTAAGGGTATCTTAAATAAAGAGACGTGGGACGTTTCCCTAATCTCCCATTATCATCGAGCTCGAAATGAACGACATGTCCGAATGACGGGCGGTGCTGACGAAGAATGAGAGGTGACGTGTAACCATTGTATGAAAGAAGGCTTGCACACGCACAGCGGAGCATATATGGAAATATCAAGTTATTTAGAGGACGGTACACCGCTGAATTTTAGAAGAACTCCATTTTCTGCGAGAAGAACACGCAAAGCAGCAACAACGTCAGGCGGAAGTTTATGTAAAGTTTGACATATTAATATTTAACTTAAGATCTACAGATCGAGATGATATATTATGTATAAAATTAGTATTTTACACGTAATTATTATTTTACACATTTTAATTTAGTGCGTTAGTAGCGTTATATAAAATATTATCATATCATATTTTATTGATGTAGCTTTCAAATTAATATGTCGATACTTATTTTAATATATTCGCTATTCGGTCCATACGTCTGGAACTATATTTCTTTTCTTACTCGCGAATATGAACTCACTTTAATCATTCCAAATAGAACGCATATTTTTTTCCGGTTCTCGCCGGATGTTGCAATCATAGTAAAGAGTAATGGCAACGACAACCGTTCTAATTTAATTAGGTTTCAATTCGTTCTAAGAGCAATCGAAACACGCAATTACAATAGCCAAGATTAATTAAAAACAAAGATAACTCTTGTACTATGTACAACATTCAATCAACATTTTTTCAATTCACTTTTGCATTAAAAAAGAAGTGTGTGTGTGTGTGTGTGTGTGTGTGTGTGTGTGTGTGTGTGTGTGTGTGTGTGTGTGTGTGTGTGTGTGTGTGTGTGTACACACATATCATACATATACACGAGTAAAAATAGAAATCAAATAAACTGAAACATAATGTTATGTATGCAGTACGTGACGTTATGTTCCAGTTATATACATACGTTTTATAAGGTATTTTATCAGTAATTTTCTCAGCATTCTCCAGCATTATAAATATTTTTTTTCTTTCATATACACCAAGAAACACTGTGTGGAATCAGTTTTTTTTATTTCAACTTCAGAGCAAATTTTGCCATTTTCATATACATTCCTTTATCGATTTATTAATTTTTGTGCTAAATGCAATTTATGCTTTTATAAAAAAGTTGTCAGTTGCAAGGATGATTCGACGTGCCTGTTATTGTTGTCAATAACACGTCTATCGATATGAAGACCTAAGCTATTTAAATGTATGCTTGACGCAATTTCATCAGAAAGGCGTGTACAAAATTGTCCCAATCAAGTGACGTAAAATTAAGTTCATCATATCAGATTTATACGAAATAAATTATTCGCAAGAAAATATTTCCCATTTGTTTCACAAACGTATTCTTCGAGATGTTGCTACGCGTCTTTCTATAATACCGTGTAAATCCGCTGTTTGAGTTATTACAAGACATTCGTTCATAAAACTTCGTAGCTTGTGCTATTCGTTCATAATGCACAATGTATATCGTATAATTTCGCAAGACCAAAGCTCCGTTCTTCAGGACGTTACATTTTCTGTTATCTCTATGTACAATGTACACACTACACTATATCCTACTACGCTCCTCATTTCATCCATCTGCTAATAAAGATGAGATATACTATATTTGAACATGCTAACTATTAGCTAATTTTAAGCACTTTCTATTTATAATTGTACGTATAAATTTATTTTTGATTGAAAAACTTTATTATTTAAGTAAGCATTTTTATATATTAGAAATGCTAGTATATTTAATCAATATATTACGGCTGTTCTTCAAATAAATCACGTCTTTATGTAAAATATCGATAAAACTAGTAAAAATGTATAATTTATTAAAAAAAAAAAATATTAATATTGAACCAATTATATTAAGTAACGAATTTCCATTAAATGTTCCATTAAATGATTAAGCACGATTTTCCATTAAAGTATGAATTTTCCATTAAAAACGAATTTTCCAACACCGATAGCTAGAAAGCTTTGCTCCTCAGAAAATTTTTCTTTTTTAATATTTTTTAGCTTTCTATTGTTCACATGCGACGATAGAATCCGTTGATATTTTATGCTATGGAAAGTTACATGAATTTATGGTAAATTATTTATGTCTCTTTGATTTATTACAAAATTTGAGAAAAACTTAACGCAACATGAGAAAACTTGAATGCAACTTTTAAAAACAACAGAAATTTTACTATGCATATATCACCGAATAAAACTTTTCTCAATTGTTTTCATCCCGAATTGTTTTTCCTGATTTTTCCTCAATTTTAAATCTACTCCTACTTTCTCTCTCTCTCTCTCTCTCTCTCTCCCCCCCTTCCTCCCTCATAATCGCTATTTAAGCTGCTGTGCTCCATCCTCTGATGCAACTAAATAATTTAACCAGCAATTTTAGCAGAGCATCCAGAATTGCTTATCCGATTTATGCGTGCAAGCACAATTTTTATCGAAGTTGAAATTTAATTGTTACGTCTATTTAAAAAACGCTAAAATATATTACTTATTATTGGTTATCCTATGATTTTTATAAATATCCTAAAAATTATATTCTTACAGAAAAATTACTCCCTTGAGAAGATATAATAAAATTCTCGAATAATCTCATTTTTGTAATTATGGAAGTATTCTGCATTGAAATAACTGCTATATATAAATTATTAATAAAATTGTATGAAAAGTTGTACACTAGAAAAAGATCGCGTTAATATCACGATAATGAGTCGGTAGAGCGATAATATGAATGAGCGACATGGAGCATGCACCTTGTAAATATACTACCCAACATTACGATAATTAATATGTTATACACTGTAGCGCTATGATATTTTATCATGATATTTCCATTTTGTTTTAAAACTTTCATGCAACGAAATCATTATCATTAGGCACGGAAAAACGATTAACTATAGTTATCCTCTCTTAAAATAAATCACTTTCATGAATATATGTAACATTTCATAAATGTAATGCTGTTCTTGAAATATATCTTGAAAAATTTTTGCTTTTATGTCATGTACTATTCTGTTACTTCTGCTTTTCACGTTTCACAGACATCTTAAACAATTAATTTAACGACTTAATAAATAAAAAAAAATGCATTCTTTCAAAGTACGGTTATATACGTAACGTATATGTATGCAATCAAGGAGCTTATTGCAAAAGATTGCTATATTTTCTAATAAAATAGATAAAAAGAGATTGCAGAAATGATAATTCACTCGTTTTTTATAATTCACATGCGACTGCAATTTCTATATTATTTACATATCCAAGTTATGTCATATATAATCATAAGTAAGATAAAATAACTGCCGGTCATAGAATACTAAATGATTATTTAGAAATTATTAAAAGTATTAAAATAATGTGACTTCAAAATAATAAATTGCAAATATTAAATAATTGGTATTTTCCATATCTAATTTTTATACAGATTTAAAATGTGTTTTACTTAAAAATGTATAAAAATTATATTAAGTAAAAAAGAAAAATATGTATATATTTTATTGAAAAGCAACAGATCAGAGATTATATTTTGATATTTAGGTTCTTAGATAAATACTAATAACTTATTAAATATATATATTTAAATTATTTATATAATATTTATTAAAAATATGTATTCTTTTCTTTTTTAAAGGAAAACCTGTATATTGATTATTTACTAGTGAGTATCAATCATTAAATTAATTGAAGTATTGGTCATATACTAATGCTTTTTGCGTTTTTTCATTTGTTTTAATAAAAGTTTATTATTCTCTTTTTTTAAAGATAACACATGGCATTTTTAAAGAACAAATAAACAATTATTAAGTGGTTTGTTGTTGAGCTTTTTCTTTTTTTTTTCTTTTTCTTTTTATATATATCATGAATTTCCGAAGTATATTCCGATATTTATTCATCGACTAGTATAACTCTATATTATATTTATAAAATATGGAACATTATGATCTTAATAAAACTGTGAATTCCAAATTTTGTAGCATATCTTTATAGTAATTTTTTATTATATTTATATTATTTACGTAATTAAACGTCTATATAATTTGCTTTATTTAACTTTTTAACAATAAACGACAAATAAAAATGTTTTGATTCAGTGATCATAACTCTGACGACATATATTAAAATTAAAGTTATTAATTTCATATCAAATAATTAATACTTTATACTGAATAATTATAAAAATTTGTATTTTATACTCTTATCTATAAATTAATATAAATTTTTTCATAATTAGCGTGAATTAAACTTTGGTGTTTGTGCTTTATTGCTTCACTGCCTTTACTTTTATTTAAAAGATGAATTAGTTGCTCATTAAACGTGCCATTCTAGAGTATATTAAAATAAAAAAAATTGTTATTGTCATTGTGCAAAACACTTATGACAAATGCATGGCTCTAATAAAATTGATATTCTTCGTATACACGACGCGGTATTATCATTTCATATTGACTTTGTTTTACATTGGAGTAACTCTTAAGAAGGATTAATCAATTATTTCTGCGTTCTTCAATGAACATCGCAAGCGAGCGACCCAAACTAATGCGTATATGCTTAAACATAAATATTACAATATCATATGATTATATGCATTTTCGACTAAGTAACTTTAGTTAAAATTTGTATGAATGATTTATATGTGAGTTTACCATGAGGCGCGCATGTATTTCAAAAGTACAAAATCCATATACGTCACGTAACAAATGAATTTATATTTGTATAAGCTTGGAACGAATAACAAATTTAACTGAGAAAATAACAAGTGCGCTAACCAACCAAGTGGATAACCAAGAACATTTATCAACATATGCTCTTGACTGTGCGATTTCAAGAGGGATCTACAATAAATATAAATTTTATGAAAAATCAGTAAAACAGCATCGTGTATCTGCAACATCAATTTTATTTTTCTTTTACCGTTAAACCTGGAGATTTCGTTCTCCTTCCATAGGGAAAAATTAATTACACATATAAAATCAGATGCTGGTAACATAAAAAAAAAAAAAATTAAAAATTAAAATAAAAGTAAAAAAATCGTACACATACCCGTTGGCTCAGTTGTATGTAGACGCTTTACGGACTCGAACCCAGAATTCGCGATGTCACCCTGTCGCTGTTGAAATCGATCGATGATCGTACCAAAGTGCTCACAGAATTTGCGACAAGTAGTATCACGTAATAATAATAGGAATAAAACAGCTCTCGTTCAAGAAGTTGATTGCTTTGGACAGTTTTGCAGCAACGCTCCTCGATTTAACCCTTCTATTTCGTTAACCGCTACTCGTCGCTTTTATCTAACTGGTTGTATTAACTTTGACGTTTTGGAAGAGGGCCTTGATGAGTGCGGAATAATCAAAGTCAGATTCTTTCCAGACACCTGAAGGCTTGCAACTTTACTTCGTACAACGAAGCTTTCGCAACGAGATCCATCTTTCGTCTGATGCAGTCGCATTCTGTTGCTTCGTTTATTATACTGGCAGGGTAATGGAATTTTGCATTAAAAATGAAAAAGCAAATTGCTATGATTGGTAGAGGATGGATAATTAAGGGCGATATGGCGATAAGCAAAGAGAGAGAGAGAGAGAGAGAAGAGAGAAGTGGGGGAGAAAAAGATAGAGAGAAAGAGGAGAGAGAGAGAGAGAGAGAGAGAGAAAGACAGAAAGAAAAGAGATAATATTAGGAAACGTGGAGAGTAAGAAAAGATGCTTAGAAGAGAAAAAAGAAATAAACACTCGAGCACTCGCGATTCACAACACTGAGTATGCGACACGATGCAACACAATCAGGTCAACCGAACGTTCGCCGTATGACTAAATAGAGAGGGGAACTTTTACGTCGACCTGGATCCACCTAAAGCGGCGCAAGCGCAATCAAACTGCGTTGTCCTATCCGAAAAGGACAGACAGATGGTAACGCCCTTTGTTGAAATTTCGCTTTTCTACGTGCTTACACATTATGTGTGTGTGTGTGTGTGTGTGTGTGTGTGTGTGTGTGAGAGAAGTCGTTTTAATGTACAAATATCAGAGTAAATCAATCTGAATATATATTGTTTGAAAATGAAAAGAATGGAGGAGAGAGAAGGAGCATCGCCCCCATAGAATAGCTTTTTGAAATACATTCACGATTCAAGGAAGACATAACATATTCTCTTCGTAACGACAGCTATGTTTGATATTTGAAAAAAAAATAAAATGTTTAACATCTAAATTTATAATGTCTTTTATATCTATGAAAATACCTATGAAAATGCACTTCTTTCATCGAGGCGCGTGCGTTTTCTCCTTCATAATAAAGAAAATGATATAAATGTGAATGTGAAAATAAAAAAAAAACGATATAAATATATTCGGCATATAGCTAAAAATATTAATTTTTTTTTTAAGATTCTTGTTGATTCATATACAGCCATCTTAAATTATAATTCTACATCTATTTTAATGTACTTTGCAAGAAATTTCATCACATGTTTTCTCGCTTCTGACATCAATCTAGATATCCGCCGCATCCGATTGGGGGATGCTGAGCTGGGAGAGATGAGCGAACTCTGAAAAGCGTTCACATATGCATTATTAAGCATATATACGTACAAATATTCGTCTATACATATACATCTACTCATGTACAAATTTTTGTATAAACCTTTTTACATCTATTAGATATTTAAGTTTAATTCAAAGAACTAAACGTTATTTCTTCATATTATATTATCTACTAGTTTAGTGATATCAGTTTTGTGGATATACATTGCAAAATACATTTTTATAAGCAAATATATATGCAAGTATATATGCTTAATAATTCTGAAGAATTATTAAGTAATGAATGATGTAAAAGGTTTAAATTAAAAAACTTTTCTTGTTCTTGACATGAAGTCCATGCAGTAAAAATGCCATGTACTAATGCAAATTAAAAGCAATACATAAAAAAAGTTTTTACGTAAAGTACTATCTTCTGTCGGTAATATAGACGAATTTAGCATCCTCGAATAGACTGATGCAATTACCGATATAAACAATCATATACAGAGTGTATAAAGAGTACCGGGACGGTGAGATACTTTGAAAACTAAGCATTTTAGGAAAAAGCGTTTCAGATAAAAGTTGTGGCATAACATGTTCTATAATAAATATTATATATACTTAAGTTGTCTACTTTGGTGTTATGTAATATGACATGTCGATTAGATCTCTTCTTCCGATTTTTTTCCTCTTGCGACAAAGTGCCAATGGTTACAATAGACAAATCTCTTTTAGTAAAATGATTGTTATCAGAGATAATCTTTTTTTTATTAATATTGTATTGAACATTATATCAAGTAATCCTGTCGAAGACATAATGCAGAATAATTTTATTGAAAGATTGCAATATTGCAAATTAATTGCAAAATATTGTTACACCATTGCTATAAAATTGCGGTAACATTAAAATATCTGCTTTTTGTAAACTTGTAATAAAACGTTATAATAATATTACAAAGTAATATGAAATCTCTTATGAAAATAAAGTGAAGCTAGCTGGTCTACATAAATGGAAAATAGGATGTGATAAAAAAATAAAAAACTTTTTATATGAAAACGCATGAAGATTTTCTTTACCTGTATTTTATGATATTATTAAGTGTTCATTCATCCAAAGATTAATCATGTCTGATTGCTCAACTTTAATATTCGAACACAAATAAATATTTCAAAATATGTCCATTTAAAAATTTAATATAGACATATGACAGATTTGATCAGTAAATTTTTATTATATTATCGTAAGCTTTAAATGATTTGAATCAGATTTTTATATTTTATATCAAAATGCCACAATAAAATATAAAATATCTCGTAAATTATTTATTTTTTGATAATCTTAATACTTTTACCTTATAACTTTTCATGTACAAAGTAATAAGACAAACAATTGCAATATTGCTGTATATTTACTAATATCTTGTTATAATTTTATCTCTAATATTATATCTATAATACTATACGGCATTACAATCTATATTGCAATATTATCTGGAATGATCTATATTATACGGGATAAAAAAATATTTTATATATAAGTTGTACAATATTTGTTATCTTTGATAATTTATCATAAAGTTATCTCCAAAAAAGTTATTTAAACCTTAGTTGTAAAAACTAGATTACAAATGTAAAGCATTTAAAAAAACTAATGATATAAGAGATTAAATCTTTTTAACATACATTTACGTTTTATGTTTACTATCGCTATCAAAAATAATGTTAAACTTTTCAACAGATCTCGACTAATCAAAATTATATGACAATTCCATTACTGTTATAACTTAATCGATTCAGCCGTTGCTGAAATGTGAAACTGTAGATTCATCTCGAAGTCTTGCGTAAAGATAGTCACAAGCATCTCGCTACTGTTGTATAATACGTTATTGTTGTACATCTGTATTTGCTGGGATTGAATGATGCTAATAATTTCGCATTACGAAGAAACATCGAGAAAAGAAGTTGACTTGTCGAGTCGAATCGATTTTTCTAAGATGTTGCACAATCTTCAATTTGTTTTTTCCTGAAACGCAACAGCGTGATAATATATGATATAATACCTTGCAAAAATGCTTGATTTAGTGTACTATGATGGATTACTTTGTCAGGAGATTTCCAATTATCCGAGCGACAGATACTGATTGATTAAATCAGTTTTAAATCGTTTTTTAGACCCATGACAGCTTAATGAAGAAAGTCATTTTTTTCTAATTCATAAAGTGCCAAGAATGATTTATTAACTAACTTTTTAAATAAAAAAACGTTTCTTACGCATTTTTTTTTGCATAAAATTCTCACTTTTACTAAAGAGTACTTGTTCTGAGATCATCCGAAACAATTTCGGATTTCTTTCCACATCATCCTTCATATATATGACAGAGATGGAATGTTTAGGTTACCAAAGGCCATCCATCATTCATTGATAAAGGCTGGAGATGTGCGGGAGTTAACTTAATATTAGATCTATCTCATAATTATATGTTACATACTGTCTCATATATGTTAAGATTAAATTAAGCATTATTATAACAAAATATATAAGTAGAAGCCTTGCGTAAAGAAGTTATACAGAAGTTATAGAAATACTTTGGTTTATATCAATTATTTAAATTCTATTCTCAACTTCACTTCACTTGTGTACGTTACATCTGTCAAGGATTTCTTAGCTGATATTAATTCGATGCTTCACATGTGTAGCAACAAGTGTTGGAAGAATCGAGTGGTATAACGCGAACTACACCAAATTATCCGCGTTATTCATAGTCTCTCACTTCTGAACATTCATTGTGTCACGTTCTCGTTATCATTGCGAAGCAGAGATCTGCTGTGTATTGTATGCTATATCGTGTTCAGTAGTTGAAGTGGCTCTTGTCTCGGTGCACAAGAGTTTCGATTGGCGAACGAGCTCCATTAATGTGTGAACAATACCGGGTGCGATGAGAAACGTTTCGCGGACTAAACGTTTCTCATGAACAAAACTGCTGGTGCCACAAAAGAAAATATATTGCTATTTCAATATGTGATGATAGAACCAAAATTTGTTGAAAATAATCAATACAAATTGATATAAGAATCATTGGCGTTATAAATATAAATATATAAATATTTTATTACATAAATATCTTTATACATTTCTTAACATACTTTTTATTTAGCTTGGTGAGTATTAGAGGAGAGTTGCTAAATGTGCATTACTTAAGTAATTTTTTTTATATATTTTATTTTTTATTAAGAATCATCAAAGCACTTCAAACGCGCTATTTATTTTCAAACACTGTAAATTTTTATTTACAAATTTAACTGCAATATTAAATTTAATTTATCTTAAACTTTAGTAATCCAACTACATTAAACTGAATTGTAAAATATACTATGACATCCATTCGCGATACGAAATCACGCATGAAAATCACGCTAACCGATCGGTATTACGAAAAAAAGATAATGAATTTGATTTAATTTAACAAAACATGGTCATTCAGGAGTGAATTTCAGAGTACGCGATGCACGCTATGCACATGCCCACCTTCAAATGTAAAAAAAGAATAGAACAGGCGTGTACACACCATTTAATCAATATTTATCATTTTTTATAGACACACAGATACACACACACACACACACACACACATATACATACATACGCGCGCGCATACATGTACGCACAAGATGCGCCAAAAATCTAAATATAATTGAATATTTCATAAACAATGCAATTTTGAAAAAAAATTTCAGACAAAGGTTTGTAAAATTTCAAAGAGGCTATAGAATATTGATTTATTTGCAGATGAAGCCACTATCGAGATTTTTTTGGTTGTCATTTTTGTAAATAAAAATATCTTCTTTTATCATTCAATATGGTTTTTCTAGTGATTATTCTGAATACAAAAGTATTAAGATACAAATGTCCAATAGTATACAAGATATTTTATACTTTATTCTGGTATATTCTGATATATAATATAAAATATTTTATAAACCATTAATTTTTTAGTAATTAAACCTTAATACTTTTATGTATAAAATAATGAAACAAATCGATTGATGTAAAGAAAGGATATAACTGTCTTAAAAAAATCTACTTGCACATTTTTAATCATATATTTTTTTTTAAAATAACTATCTATCTTCTTTATATTAATAGCTTTCTCAATATTAAGATACAATTATTAACCTATACTATTATTAACTTATTAAATGTGCAATGCGACATGTCCGTGTGCTTCGACTGTCTTCAGACGGCAAAAGAAAACATTGATACATCTCCTGTCCTTCTTTTCGATGAGATACTCTGTTGATTCAAGGCAACTCGAGTGCCGAATTTTATACATGACACACACACACACACACACACACACACACACACACACACACACACACACACACACACACACACACACACACATTTATATAATGTAGTTTGTAATGTATGTTTGTAATAAGAAAAAAAATAAGATATATATATTAAAACATATATACAATAAAGATATATATATATATATATATATATAAGATATATATTAATATAATAATTCTTTATATACAATACACAAAAATGTGAAATATCTCACATTTTTGCAGTTATTTGCAGCTATTAAATATCTGAAAATTTATTACATATATGTTTATATGTGCATGTACACGTCACATAATACTGTTTTTTATATATTTTATAATATATATGTATTGAGCAAACATGGAATAACTTAAAAGCATATAATTGCAAAATTTGAAAGATATTTGTAATTAATAGAATTTTTTTTTAATAGTTTTGTAATTAATAGAGCAATTACTTTGCTCTATATATAATCTTATCTGCTTGGTCAAGAATTCGTGGTAAATTAATTTTTAGATCTAGATGTTGTTATTTTAAAGCCACCTCCATAAAATTTTTCATTAGATACCAAAATGTTTGGAAACATGGGTTTATATGTGGATTTTAGATTCATTCTCATATCGTTCATTTTCTGAAGCTCTCTTTTTTGTGTATAGTACTTTTCTTTTAACTGATACATTTCATTGGTCATTTTTGTCATATCTTGTTTGTTCTCTTCTATATGTGCTTCATACATATTTAATTCCGCGATAAAACACTATGAGAAAAATAAATTTTACAAAATATAAAAATATCATCACATGTTTATCGTACGACAGAATTGCATAGATATAACAGAAAAAAATCCTATTATACGCATGCATATATTTAATATATATTATTTAATATATTTAATATATTTAATAAATATATGTTATTATATATTCGAAACTTCAATTTTTTAAAATAATTTAATAGAAAAATGGTAAATAAAAATAATAAATGTAACAATAGTAATAAATAAAGCTACACAATTATAATAAATAAAATAATAAAATTGGAAAGAAAATATAAAATTTCTCTTTTGAAACTATACATTTTATTTCTTACTTTAATTTTCTTTCCTCTTTTACGCAAGGTACTGTGAATCTTATCGAAGTTTGCCATTTGCTGATTTGGTTGTATTGATAAGATATTACGAATATTCGTATATAATTTCTCGGTATTCTTTAATTTTCTTTCTTTATCGATCATATCACTGGAAATTTTTATAATACGCTTCTGCAGAATATGTATTCTTTTAATAAGCTCAAAAGTAGTAGGATCTGTTCCCTATAAAGGAAAATTAAAGATTGTAGTAAAACAATCAAAGCTATATAAATTTATTGCTTTTTAAAATAATTAATTTAAATGATTACGTATATTTAGATAAAATTTTACGTAAAATTTTTATCATTCACTTAAGTGAAAACTTAAGTAAAATCAACTTTAATTATTATTATATAAAAAATGTGATTTATATAAAATTACTGATTATATGCATAGATGAACGAAAATTTGTATATATTCAAGAAAAATGATTTAACAATTAAAAATAAATTATTATATATACATATATACACACATATATATATATATATATATACAATTCGAAAATAGAATTTTATTAAAAAAAGTTGCTCCTTTTGACTTGTTTTAAATTTAAAGTTATAAAACTTTTCACATTTTTTGATTGTACCATTACCATAATTACCATTACCATAATTACAAGCCACTCTGCCTATTTTATTTATTATTACATCTTAATTAAATTATATATGTTTGTTTATCAAAAATATTTGTATGAAAATCTTAAAATTTTGAGATATAATATTAGAGATATAGAGAGATATAGAAAGATATAGAAAATTATTAAAAATAATTGGGTCCTTTAATATATGCAATTTCCAAAAAAATAAAATTTTAATTTTTAAAAAATTAATTTACTTCGAGTTTTCGCCATCTATGTATATTCAATGGAGTTTGAATTTCTTCCTCAAGTGCAGTGACTTTGAGTCTTTCTTTTGCAAGGTCACGATTCAGATAGAAAACTTCCTGACGCAAATCGCTAACATTACAAATGCTTTTAGTAAGTAATGCTTTCTCAGTTCTAAGCTTCTTTACTTCGAATTTAAGCAATCGAATATCTTCCAACTTTTGATTATACTGCTGTTCACCACGTTGTAATGTTCTATTTAAAACCTGCAAAACATATTTATATAAAACGAAAAGTTTCAGTATAAGTAATAATATATATAAGGACTTCCTTAACATCAAATTGTTTAGTAGAGATAAGAAATAGTACAGAATAAAGTCAGTTGTTAGAAGAAAAGTGAAAGGAAATCAATTGGATGAAAAGGATCATAAAGGTGAAAAGAGAGAATAAACTTATAGAGAGGCTAGAAGAATAGGATGATATCAAAAAATGAGCTTATAGAAAAGTTAGGACACAAGTGCAATGTTACAAAATAAATACATACAAATCAGAAATGCGTTGCATTATAAAAAATTATACATAAAATTAATAATAATGACAATTTCTATATGTAAAAATTAAACCTTTATCCTATTGTATTGAAGACCAAGTTCATCATTTCTTCGGACTAATTGTGTACCAAGTGTGTCACGTTCATTCATAACATTATCAATGTCTTTCCGTCGACGTCCGAGGTCTATATCAGCCTGTCGTATTGCAAATCTAAGAGCCTTTTCATTTTTATTTGCCTCCTGAATTTGTTGGCGCAAATTGGATATCTCCACATGAGAAGCTTGTAGATCAATCTTAAGTCCCTCTTTCTCTTTCTCAACTCTCCCTAATACTAAAAAACAAATAATTTTTTATATTTATTACAAATCCTGATTATTCTTTTTCTTTTTAGTGGATTATATTAATTATATCAATTATATTGCAGTGTTCTCCGAAAACATATTATTCCAACTATTCGACCGATTATCCGTCGAACGAGAAAAACTATTTTCATCCCATTTTTTTAAATAAATAAGACGAATAAGAAACAGACGTTTGCGTCAAACATTCACGCTGCCGATTAACATGCAACACTTTTAGACTAAAATATTAAATTGAAATGGCTTACAGAATTCTTCCTTTATAAGATTGGTTTCTTTCGTCGCAATATCCTCTTTCAATTGCTCGATTTGTTGACTTGTAATCTGCAGTTTGTTTTTTAAATTTCGTATTTCCTCTTGCGCCTCAATTAGATTTCTGCTATACACATTTCGTTCTGCACGCATGGCCTCAAATAAGCTTTGATGCTGACGGTACTTTGTTTCAATATCTTCCAAACGTTTCTTATAATCGAATATCTCCACCTTTTTTTGTGTGATTTCATTTACACAACTTTCTAGCTGTCAACACGTAAATAAGTTTTGTAATTTAATTTTTCTTTATGCTTTTGTTTTCCAAAGATAATTAATTATTATAAAGGTGGCTAAACAGAAGCGGGGAGCATTGAAGCTGGCGCTGTGAGACGGAAGAAAGTGGCGCGAAAGCAAAAAACGAAGACTAGGATGCCACAAGCTGTTTGACAGCTCGTGACGCGAACACGTGTGTACGCCCGCGCTTCCGAACCACCACGCTAACAGCAGTCGCGAGTCAATCGTCCGACCGATCTTTCAATTATACAACGAAATATTCTCGTTGAATGTTCGATTCTCGCGGCCGTAGCGACACAACATAAGCTGTTTATTATATTTTCTCCCATTTTAATATGATCCCTAGAACTAGCAATACCCAAAAGTTTTTTTTCACATATTTCCAATGTCTCGTAGATAATTTATACTTTACCTGCTGCTCCAATCCTTGCACTGCCGAGCTGTATTTGTCTCTTTCCTTTTCCACAACTTGCATTTGCTTCTTCGTGTTGTCAATGATTTCTGTTAGTATATCTAGTTCGCTTTTGATCTTCTTCTTGCTATGTCCGCACAACAGAAGCTCGTGATTCAGTCGTTTGATTCGCTCGTAGGCGTTTTCTTTGCTGCGGATAATAGCATTCTTCTCTCGCAATAAAATGTCGATCCATTGCTTATTCTCAAGCTTTTCCTTATGACAAATTTGAACCTTGTATTCCGCATTCTTCACATTAATTAGACTTTGTTTTAATTCCTGTTCTAGCCTAGTTCGCTCGGATTCGCATTTCAACAATCGCTTATCCGTCAGATCCTTCTCACGCTTACACTTTGCGCTATCCTCCCTTGTTCTAAGACATATTTCATTTATATTTAACTCACATAAAGGACATTGTTTTTTTAAACTTCATATTATGTTTCTACAACAGAAAAGAATACGGATAAATTTCAACAAACAGGATCTTAAGTATCTAATAATTTCTTTTTTATTTTATATATATATATATATATATATTATTTCATTAGGTTGTAACGGTCATGCCATTACTGAGCCTCGCGGGTTAAACACCCGTCTACGAGGCCGGCACATCCGCATCACCATTCGAATAGGAAAAATTACAGGCCACGCTACAAATGCGTGATAACGCGTTTGACGGATTCCGCCAGGCCTACCAGGGGAATTTTCCACTCCGGTACCCGGTCCGGTAAGAGTCACCGGCCGGATATATAAGCCGACTCGTCACTGACTCGGCACTTGGTCCCGGTCCCGATTTTAAAAAATAAAAATGATTATTAGTTACATAAGATCCTATTTATTGAGTTTTGCCCATATTTCTTTCTGTTATTTTAATGTATTTTTGGCCTATATGCATGAAATTGAATTATTATTAATGTTCTTATAATATGCGCGCGAGTTTCTTTTATTACCTGCTTAGCTCATGCTTGATGTCCTTTATCTGTTTTTCTTTATCAGAAAGCTCTTTTTCTAGTTTCTCTGTCTCAACGATAGTATTATTGAGATCTGTTTGCAAATTCTTTTTTTTTAATATGAGCTTGTTGATTTCCGTTTGCATCTTTTCATTAGCTAGTTTTTGATCCTTTATCAAACCTTCCAGTTTTGTCAGATTATTTACATTGATTTCAATAGCTGTCTTTGAAATCTACATTCATTTCATTTCTTAGTATTTTTATTCAATGTTGATCATAAATTCAATAGAATAAATTAAATCATAAATAATTTTCACTACATTTAAAGGATATTAATCTAAGCTTATATATGGATGTATTTTAATTTTGACTCTCGAATATCTTGTAAGTAATAAGTTTCATAAAAAATACTTCTAATAAATATAGTAAGATTTCAAGGGAGTTAATATAATTATATAATTATGATATTGATATATTAGATAATGCCACTGTCAATATTTTCTATGAACATTATTTTTAAGTAAAGTTATATAATTTTTACATAATATAATTTACATAATATTCTTCTAATTATCCTGGGTATAAAAATATTAAGATATAAATATCAAGCTAAATATTAGAATATGAGTTTATGAGATATTTTATATTTTATTCAGGGTTAGGAAAGTTACTTTCTAAAAGGTACTCATTACCGAATTAAAAGTAACTAGTTATCGTTATTAGTTATTAGTTTCTGAATAGTAACTTATTATCATTATCATTACTTAAAAAATTAAAAATTATTAATTTAAAATATATAATGCAATAGTATACACAATTATTTACAAATAGAGATGAATTTTTGTCCAACTTTTTTCTCAAATTGTAATTATGATAAATATTTGCAAGCATTTTACCTCGAGTTCATTGTTCTTTATAGTGATCTCTTCCTGAAGCTGTCGCACCTCTGTTTCTGCTCTTTCTCGGACTCTTTTCTCTCGTGAGATTTCGTTTAACTGTATACTAATAGTTTCCTGCATTTCTATCATCTGTTGATCAATTTCGCTACTCTTTTTTTCAAGTTCTTGTATATAAGCAGACATGTTTTTTATACGTTGTTGCATGGTCTCTATCTCACCAATGAGTTTTTCTCTTTCTTTCAATAAATTTTCCTTTTGCTTACTAACGGTTATACTGTAATTTTAAAATTTTTAATAAATCTATAAAAACAAGCAAAATGTTAAAAAAATGTTTTGAAAATGTATATTCTCATTCTAAGTACGACTTAGATCATTCTTGACAGAAAATACATAAAAAAGTAAAAGAAAAGAAAGAGAAAATAAGAATATGTTGTATTGCCGAAGTATTTGTATCAATTTTAAAGTCCTATTATTATTTATATCAATTTCGATTTAATTTCAATTCTGTCTTGTAAGTTTTTTTAATTATTTTTCATATAAATAGATATTAATTTCATAAATTCACTCTTTCTCAATTGCTAGTTGTTTATTTTTTTGTTCGAGCTCCAGACCCAATTTCGTAACATTCAATCGCAAATTCTCAATCATCTCCTGTGCATCCTGTTCGCGTGCATGTATCGCATCTGCTAGTTTCGTTGTTTTAGTAACTTCTTTTTTCAAGTTAATTATCTCATCTTCATAGGCATCGATTGTTTTTTTCAACTCATACATTTTATATGTGTTATCCATAATTTCATTCTAAAAACGGCAATATATCATAAAACAAAATTTAAAAATAAACAGGAAGAAAAATTATTTTCTTGTGCAGTATAATGCAATTTAATTTTACCTTGAGCAAAGTACATTGATCCGATAATTCTTTTTCATTTCTGTGTGCCTTATAAAGAGATTCATAAAGTCTCGTATATTCAGCCTTGAATGCAGCCAGTGTTTCATTGGCATTCATTTCGTTTATTATCTAAATAAGTAAAATAAATGCATTTTTAATTGAAATACTAATTGAAATAGTAATTAATAGTAATAGACTGAATGAATTCAAAGAACTCAAATAAAATTTTTAACAATAAGCAATAATAAAGATTCTAAGTGAAATTATTGTAGAAAAAATTGTGAGGATTTTTAAAATAAACAATTAAAATTTTACAATATTATTTTGTACTTTATCATTGAGAAGCAAGCATTATTTTAGTAATAATTCTTTTAAAATTTGTTTAAGATTTAATGCACTTTGCATAACTCTTTAAAAAGAAAATAAATGTGTAACAACATTAAAATATACTTTATTATTAGACTATTATTAAACCGTACATAACTGTACATAATATTAAAAAAATGGATTATACATACATATTATTATTGTATTATAACTAGGATTGTGAAATAACATATTATTTGTAAGGAAATTACAGTTAGTGACATCTTTTTCAATAATTATAACTTAACTTTCCTTCCACTTATAACTGCACTTAATTTAATTATATTCTTTTAGTTTAATTATATTCTTAGTAATAACTAATAATTAATTCAGTAATTACTTTTATTGTTACTTCATATATTTTATTTCAATTTATTTGTCAATATATGAGTTATATTTAACAAAATGAAATAAATGCTAGTGAATAATCATAATGATTATTTCTTGGGATGAAAATATATTTTTAATTCTAATATTCTCAATCTTATATATATTATTAATTTGTAATATTATTTTATTATGATAATTTATTATATCATAATAAAAATAAATTTATATTATAAATATAATTTTAATATTTTTTATAAATTCATAATACGTTATAAAGTCTGTTTAAAAATATATTTTTGAAATATATCAGGAAATATGGTAGTGTTTTGAGTATCAAATTGTACTTTTACATGTGTATATATATATATATATATATATATATATATATATATATATATATTAGTTTTCGTTAAAAATATTACAAAAATTATTCTTCTGCTTATATCTAAAAATAGCTCAAATATTTCGATTTTTTTTCACAAAAAAAGTTCTTACTCTGGCATAATCTTTCTCCAAAATACAAAAAGTGCTACTCGCCGAGCTTCCCTCCGAGGATGGTTGACTACTTTCACTTTCATCATCCTGAAAATAATAATGTTCTATTACTATTCTAGAAAATAAAGTGATATGGATGATTAATGATGAATGATTATTACTTATTTAATGATATATCAATTATATAGCAGTAGCAAAAATAATCAAAATTTAAGAAAAAAAACATATTTCTTATATTTTATAGTTTTGAATATCAAATAAACTGATTACGATGATAAAGAAAATACGTAAAGTAAATACGTATAGATAATTAAAGTATAAATAAGAAAATGTAATTTTTAACATGTTCATGAAAGACTTATAGTTGTAGAGTATAGTAACATTTTTCCCAATAGATGACAAAAATTTTTGATCAGGAAAGTTCTCTAAAATCAATCGAGAAACAAAAGTTGCATTCAAAAGAAAAAGTAGTTTTGCAACTGTTGTAAAAACTTTTATATGATTGATATGGCTCTTAATGGATATTGGCTCTTAATTCCTCATGGAATTCCTCATTTAAATATATAAATCAATCATATTAAAGAATCTTATAATAGTTGCAAACTATAACAATGCAACTGTTTTGCTGCAAATACAGCCAAAATAACTGATAATTTATAATAAAATTTGGAATTATTATGGAGATATCAAATAAATTAAATATACATGAAATATAAAAATAATCAATTATATATTATATATATTTATCAATTATATATATTTATCAAATTAATTATTTATTATTATTAATTTTAAAACAAAATATACATTATATATGTTATTTAATTTCTGTACTAGTTTCTTAATATGCAGTTTTTCTTTATAAGAAAATCTATACAAATATAAAAATTAAATACTTTCCAAATTGTTCAGAAAATTGTGTTCAATTTTTATACAAATACTCAAAAGAAATAATAGAAGTCGATGAAATTTATATTTATACGCTTTTGTCTATATTTTATTTATTATATATTTATATATATTATATATTTATATATATTATATATTTATAACCTTAAACCATTGACGATGTGATAAATAACATTCTGATAAAGCTGTAGTTTACATAAAGCCTTTGATGCTTTTTTATACTTTTGAAAATAGTTTATATATCATTTTAAATTCTTCAATAACATATAGTTGTATAAAAAATTCATAATTAATGAATAGTAAATTAATAATTAAATATATTTTATATTTACTTACCCCCTCCAATTCAGCATTCATCTCAATGTCCATCATGATGTACAAGATTAAAACTTCGTTATAAGTATATAAATAAATAAATTTTACAATCTTTTATGCGAACAAACAAAGAATTATTGATTTAATAATTCCGCAAATTATTGATTTAATAATTCCTATATTTTTACTTTTTAATTAAAAGATGATGAATATTTTGCAAATTTTTTTGCAAATAGCCAATGATCACAATCACAAATAGTTCTTTATATGAATGTACTGTCAATTGAAATTGTGTGTCAATTTATTGCGAATGCATGTTCTTCATCTTTGGATATGACCTACAGATTGTTGAATAGTCGCTATGACAACAAAGCGGCTTTATATCGATAGAATAATATCTTTGTAAAATGTAGCCTTATTCGCGTAGGTAATACGCACGATAAGTGGTTCTCTTCTGTGTTAGACGCAAGAGTGATAAAGACGGACAGTTGTGTCCATACCGTCTGCGAGTAAATTAAGTTGATAAGTCAGAGCTACTGCAGGACCCATCGAAACATTCGCTGTACAAACATCTTCCGACACGTGTCAATCACGAGACGTACTACTAGTTTGTCAACATGGGTACTTCAGTATTGTGGTTGCGATTATTTATTATTTTATTTGGATTACTGGCATCGTGTAGTCAATGTCGCAAATCAGACAGTAAGTAAACATAAATTGTTTTTGTTTCCATATCCATGCATTATTCTTCTTTCAAGTACAATATATATAATTATAAATCTTTTGATAAAAAAGATATTTAAGGATTCTACTTTTAAAAATTTAATATTAATTTTAACTTAATAATAATACTTATTCAATTTTATTTTGCTTAAAAATAAAGGAAGATTTCAAAAAAATTATCTTACGCTACTTTAAAAAGAATTATTGAGAATTGAAATTGATGCACCTTAAAGGTTAGTAAATCTGTCACATTAATGGGCCAAATATTCAGCAGAATATTTGTAATTATTGGAAATTTTCTGAGATTGGATTACATTTTTAGATTTAGGGAACTAATTTTAAAATTTTGGCATAGAAAACCTCCAATAAAATGGCAAAATAAATATATTCTGCTGAATATAATATCATTATATTTCTTTCGAACATAACATTTCTTTCGAAAATGCTTACTTTTCAAGATATTTCACTGGTCCAGAACTTTTTACTCACCCTGTGACCTTTTAGATTAGTTCTTATACGAAGCTTATTAAATCCAAAAGAAAGGTACTCACTACTCAATGGTAAGAAAATCATCTGTAGCTATGTTAATTTTTATTATAAAACTTCAGGAACATATTCTTGACATGTTAAACTATTAAATTATGAAAAGATGTTGATTTTTTAACTTATTACACGAGTTTTTCTTCTTAAAGATGTTTGTTCATCATAATCAAAATTGGCTATTTTTAGACTTCTTCTTTTGTAGGAATAAATTAATTTGCAAAGATAATTTTTATTTTATTTTATTTAATAAATCATCTAAATACATGCTTCTATTATATTGTTTAATAATCATCTAAATACATGCTTCTATTATATTGTTTAATAATTGACTAGATTAATCTTAAGGTGATTCAAGTTTTTGTATATCAAAGCTTAATCTTACAAAAGTAAACAATACAATAGTAAATTAAGGATTTTAAAGCACAGAGAATTCTTTGATTATACATTTTAGAATAGATAACGGATTTTGATCCCCTAAAAAAAGTTCTATGATATTAAAAGCTTGTTAAAGATTTAACAAATATATGAGAATCTTTTAACATTTTTATACAATCCAGAAGATTGTAAAAAGTTGCAATAATTTTGAAAACTACAAGTTATCGATAAAAGATGTGATTACAAGTTGCTGATGGAAAATTAAAATTTTATATAAAAGTAAATGAATAGTGTTTCAGAATACTTTGGGTCATATAAAACCGCATACATCACCAGAAATTCAGGCGAAAGCAGCTAAAGATGTCGCAGAAAGATTGTTAGGCAAGGAGATATCTCAATTGTTTATAATGTTGTTAGATACTAATTTAGGGCCCATTGGTAAAGATACTTTCGAGGTGTGATGTTTATTTTTTAATATACAACAACATAATGATTATATATTTATTTGTGCATATTTATTCGTGAGGAAGTAATCCGATATTGTTAAATGATTTCTTTTTGACAGATAACAAAGAATCATCTAGGCGAGATTGAAATTCGTGGCACTTCCGGGGTGGCAATCACATGGGGTTTGCATTACTATTTAAAAAATTATTGCAATGTTCATATATCATGGGACGGTATGCAAATTTCATTGCCTAAAATTTTGCCAGAAGTTCGAGTTAAAATTACATCGAACGACAGGTAAAGCGCGCGATGTCATCCATAATAATCTAAACTATTTATTTATACAAATGTATATTTATATTATTCCGTAACTTTCTAGGTTCAGATATTATCAAAATGTGTGCACTGCAGGTTATAGTTCTGTTTGGTGGCAATGGGATCATTGGGAGAAAAACATTGATTGGATGGCCCTTAATGGAATTAATCTTGCTCTCGCTTTTACTGCACAAGAAGCGATCTGGCAAAGACTATATCAAGAATTAAATTTAACAAAAAATGAAATCGATGAACAATTTGGTGGACCTGCTTTTTTACCCTGGTTGGATAATTATATTTTTAGTTTTTTAAGGGGACACACAAGAGTAATGAATTGTTATCTTTAATACGTAATTATCTCATTAATGAATTATTTTGACAATTCAGTTCGGTATGAAATAAAAAAATATTCACTTTAAATGATAAATTTTAAAGAAAGTTATGTAATAATAATATTTGATTATAAAAAAACTTATTTTAAAAATTTCTTTTCACGATTGATTTGATTTCTAGGTATTTTAAAGAAATAAAAATTCATGAATTCATGAATATACGTCATTTTTAATGTTTGAGCCTTACAAGAAAAGATAAGACATAAAAAGAGCGATTTTGCAAATGAGAGTTTTAAAATCGTCGACACATCTTTTCAACAATTCTTTTATTAACTTCTCTTAAATATCTCTTGAATTTTGGATAGTATTAGATAGTAATTTTGCTTAGTTTAGTTCTGATATTCTTATAGAATATTTTATGACTTCTTTTGCTTCTATCTACTGCTACTTGCTATAAACTATCTTTGGCTTTCGGTCAAAGTAATAATGTTGCGGATTTTTATCAGTAAATTACTTATGTTGAAAAATGAGCTAAACTGTATTATATATTTTTTTAACTGAATCTTTACGTTTATATAAAACAAGACAATAATAATTTAACAGTTTATTTATTATTCAGTTTAGAAAACGTTTGCCAAAAGCAATTTAAACATGTACAAAAAACGTTAGGATCAGAAAGAATCATATAAGTCAGTTCAGACGAAGAAATGTCATCTCAATTTGTACTTTCTTTTGTATATCGATGCGCTCAATTGAATATATTTTTCAAATATATTTTCAAAAATATTCAGTAACTTCGTTACTTTCTCTTAAATTAAAATAAAACTATAAAAATATATTCTTCATTAATCAAATTTTCAAGTAAGGTTTTAAAAAAATCGATTTTTTTATACATCCTGATGTGCTCCTTTGAATTATTCTTTATATAAAGAAGAAAATATATTTATTATGATAATTTAGGACAAGAATGGGCAATATTCGTGGCTTTGGTGGACCATTATCATCAAATTGGCATAATCGCACTATATATCTACAACATCAAATTCTCCAAAGAATGAGAAATCTTGGAATCACTCCAGTACTACCAGCATTCGCGGGTCATGTACCGCGAGCTTTCGCCAGACTTTTTCCAAATGCTAATATGACGAAAATCAATTCTTGGAACAAATTTAAAGACAAATATTGCTGGTAAGATTAAAATAATCTAGTAACATTTCACGCATTTTTCTTCTTTTTTGAGTATTATGTAATTTTGTTTAAAATTATTTTTCATAACATAAAGTATATTACAGAACTGTTAAAAATTAATACACAGTTTTATATACGACAGAATTTGTTTTGTTAGCTTTCATTCGCTATTTTTTGTACCATTCTTCCATTTTTATTAAGCTTCTTTGTAGGATTCTTGAAAAAAGAATCAGGATTTTTGTGTGTTGTGAGTATCATGTCGTCTGCAAAAGTAGCGATCATAGTTTCCCTATTAACAAATAGATCTACAGTATATAATACGTATATATATATATATATATAGACTTGGTCCAAGTATACTTCCTTGTGGAACTCCTGAATTGATTAAGTTTGCAAATGTTTTCGTTGAACTTCACTTAGAAACATCTGTTTCGAAGATATAATCTTAGAACTAGATAAAATGATTGCATGATGATTGTTAATGCAGACCGTCACAAAAATATTTCATATATAATAAATTTTTCAATTGTTTAATACAATAAATTAATATAATATAATATAATATGATACAATATAATGTAATATATAAATGTAATTATTTTTAGTCCTTATTTACTGGAACCGACGGATCCGCTATTCCGTATTGTTGGGGAAAAATTCCTTCAAATGGTAAGTTAAGATAATTTAAAACATTAAATAAACACAATTGAGATAAAAAATATAAATATTTCAATTTGTTACAGTATATCAACGAATTTGGTACGGATCATATTTATAATTGCGACACTTTTAATGAGAATGAACCCAGTAACAGTGAACTCACTTATTTGAGAAATGTCGGTCATTCAGTTTTTTCGGCCATGAATGCGATTGATTCAAAAGCTATATGGTAAATAAATAAACTGTAAAACATACATATATTTTTTATTTTACTTAGCAATTCGATACATTTAACAATTTAATTTTTTAGATTCAAATAAAATATTAACTGGACGCATGTACAAGATGTCTTTCTGATAATTATCGACA